>NC_089817.1:7536252-7718752 GCF_029633855.1 Hoplias malabaricus
ACACACTCTATCAGATTGATCTTGTTGTATGTGTGTGTGTGTGTGTGTGTGTGTGTGTGTGTGTGTGATTGCAGGTGGGGCATGTGCTCTAAGAATGTTGTGTGTAGACAGCCCTCGGTGGCTGGTCTCCAGTGGAGATCAAATGAGCTAAAGGCTTTTGGGGCTTTTTGTCTCTGTCAGAACTGCCAGTCATCGGGCAATTATCAAGGACAAGTGTTATGAGCTTCCAGAGTGTGTGTGTGTGTGTGTGTGTGTGTGTGTGTGTGTGTGTGTGTGTGTGTGTGAGAGAGAGAGAGAGAGAGAGAGAGAGAGAGAGAGGAGAAGAGAGAGAGAGAGAGAGAGATTGTTTTCATTTTGATGTGATGTTCTTTTTATGACAACTCGAACATTGTGGCTAAATTAATGCTTGGTATGTAATATATTTAGAGAGTTATAATTCAGTATAGATTACGTTTATGTACACTATAGGGTTTAGTGAAAGGTACGGGACACTTTAGGACAGACTTGTCATGCATAGGTAATTACCCACACATGGCAGTGGTGGGTACGTGTGTATTGTGGTGGTATTAGTTGACCACAGTGTGTTGAACTGATAAAATGGACCATGGTCAACGCCTTTAGAAACATGGAAGAGACTAAGTCTTGGTGTAACGGTTGATTAAAGTCCTCCACTGGCACTGTCCTTGGTGCTGAAGTCAGTGTTTGCTGCTAACAGCATCTGAAGGTTTTCTCATTTACATTTCACCAAATACAACAGCCTGTCATTAAACAATTATTTTAATTTAAATATTCACATTTTCCTTCCTCGTTCCATGCACATACAATCAACACATTAGGGCCCGCCCCCTTTAACCCATGCTTTAAAAAGTAATAGGAATGTGTCTCTCTGCATTTTAACCTCTCCATACCTCTTTAACCTCTCCATATCAACAGGAAAGCACTGTCATTAACAGTTTACACAAAGATTTACATGATTACAACTTTACGACCAATCAGAGAATCACGCACCAGATTACGATGGCAACATCTGGAACAGCACTAATGTGCTGCATATGTTTTTTACTGTTAATGTGTAAACATGTTTTTGCTCCCATCTGAGCTCTCTCTTTCTCTGTCTCTCTCTCTCTCTCTCTGTCTCTCTCTCACACACACATACACACACACAAACACACTTTCACTTAAGAGTGATGAAGCATGCTCTTAAACTCTTTAGAAAGAGTTCTGTAATCCGCATTTCTAAATCACTTGCTGCAGTAGTTGTGATAACATAAAAAACACATCCGAAAGCACTTAAGAAACAGAGAAATAAAACATCTGCCAGTTTAACGGACAAGGTCTTAGAGTAAGTAGTTTCTCGGTAAGCACGCGCGCTAAGCTTAACAAAGTAACAAAGTGCACAGTGTTGGATTTAGGGGAAAACACATATTTACATAAAGGCAAATATGACTTTGACCTTTTTTTCTTTCAGTAAAATTTAAATGTGTAGTTTATATTTGGATTTCAGTTCAGACCTAAGACCTGGTCACTATGGAATTTATTTAACTGAACATTTATGAAAACCATAAAAGTGCATATTAACATTAATATCAGTCAATACTGTTTGTTTATAAGGTGATTTTGTCAGACAACTGATACACTGAGACTATTTAGACACAGAGAGAGTGATTTATAGGCACTTCATATAGCTTTTATCTGTTGCTTGAATCATTTATTAAAACAAATTGTTTTAAAAATATTATTAAAGCAAACTTAGACTTCCATTTGTCTTTATTTAATAACAATTTCACATTTGAGGAGGATAAAATATTGTGCTGTTAGTGACCATTGCACTCTTGAATTATACAATTGTTTTCATCCACTTTGTCTGCACCAAAACCTCAAAAAATGAACACACATACGGCAGTTTAATGCTGATAATTTCCTAACATTTTAAAAACAAGCTCCCGTCCACAGGTGGCGATGTTTCTGTAAATCCACACCAACTGTATGTTTTTCAGCTGAGGAAGAAATACTGAGTGCTATAAACTGAGTGAGTGAAGGTTTGCTTTGCTGAGGAAATAATATGCTGCCAAGTTCAGGCTTAGGGTTAGGCTTAGGTTCAGGGTTAGGGTTAGTTTTGGGTTAGGTATTTTGGTTTATGCTGAGCATTTTTTTCACAATGTATTTTTTACATACAGAAAGAGCAAACTTTACTACACACTGTATGAATCGCAGTTGCAGTCACAAAGCTCCAGGGACCTGGAGGTTGTTGGTTTGAGTCTCGCTCTGGGTGACTGTCTGTGAGGAGTGTGGTGTGTTCTCCCTGTGTCTGCTTGGGTTTCCTCTGGGTGACTGTCTGTGAGGAGTGTGGTGTGCTCTCCCTGTGTCTGCTTGGGTTTCCTCCGGGTGACTGTCTGTGAGGAGTGTGGTGTGTTCTCCCTGTGTCTGCTTGGGTTTCCTCCGGGTGACTGTCTGTGAGGAGTGTGGTGTGTTCTCCCTGTGTCTGCTTGGGTTTTCTCCGGGTGACTGTCTGTGAGGAGTGTGGTGTGTTCTCCCTGTGTCTGCTTGGGTTTCCTCCGGGTGACTGTCTGTGAGGAGTGTGGTGTGTTCTCCCTGTGTCTGCTTGGGTTTCCTCCGGGTGACTGTCTGTGAGGAGTGTGGTGTGTTCTCCCTGTGTCTGTGTGGGTTTCCCCCGGGTGACTGTCTGTGAGGAGTGTGGTGTGTTCTCCCTGTGTCCGCGTGGGTTTCTTCTGGGTGACTGTCTGTGAGGAGTGTGGTGTGTGTTCTCCCTGTGTCTGTGTGGGTTTCCCCCGGGTGACTGTCTGTGAGGAGTGTGGTGTGTTCTCCCTGTGTCTGCGTGGGTTTCCTCCGGGTGACTGCCTGTGAGGAGTGTGGTGTGTTCTCCCTGTGTCTGCGTGGGTTTCCCCCTGGTGACTGTCTGTGAGGAGTGTGGTGTGTTCTCCCTGTGTCTGCGTGGGTTTCCCCCGGGTGACTGTCTATGAGGAGTGTGGTGTGTTCTCCCTGAGTCTGCTTGGGTTTCCTCTGGGTGACTGTCTGTGAGGAGTGTGGTGTGTTCTCCCTGTGTCTGTGTGGGTTTCCCCCGGGTGACTGTCTGTGAGGAGTGTGGTGTGTTCTCCCTGTGTCCGCGTGGGTTTCTTCTGGGTGACTGTCTGTGAGGAGTGTGGTGTGTTCTCCCTGTGTCTGTGTGGGTTTCCCCCGGGTGACTGTCTGTGAGGAGTGTGGTGTGTTCTCCCTGTGTCTGCGTGGGTTTCCTCCGGGTGACTTTCTGTGAGTAGTGTGGTGTGTTCTCCCTGTGTCCGCATGGGTTTCTTCCGGGTGACTGTCTGTGAGGAGTGTGGTGTGTTCTCCCTGTGTCTGTGTGGGTTTCCTCCGGGTGACTGTCTGTGAGGAGTGTGGTGTGTTCTCCCTGTGTCCGTGTGGGATTCTTCCGGGTGCTCCGGTTTCCTCCCACCATCCAAAAACACACGTTGGTAGGTGGATTGGCGACTCAAAATGTCCATAGGTGTGTGTGAATGTGTGCGTGTGTGTGTGTTGCCCTGTGAAGGACTGGTGCCCAATGATTCCAGGTAGGCTCTGGACCCACCGCGACCCTGAAATGGATAAGCGATTACAGATGAATGAATTAATGAATGAATGTATGAATCCTGGGAATGGTCTTTTAGAAAATTAAAAATGAATTCACCTTAAAATCCAGCTGATAAATTTACACGTTTGACTAGGCGTTTCATGGACAGTGTCAGTTCACATCATGTTTGCAGTATTGATTGATCCTGCTGTTTATCTCCTTTACAGAAAAATCCTGCATTAAGTTTATATTCATCTCAAGCTTCATGCTCTCATAATGCTTTCTTATGGGAATACTCTGCTTCACCAGGCTATGCACATTATTACAAACTCATCTTTCACTAGCATTGCCAACAACATCGTCAATAAGCTAGTGTTTAAAACCTGCTAATCCCTTAAGCTTCTTATGGAACTGCTCTCTTAGAGCTTCGTCACAATTTGGGAGTGAGACCTTGCCCCTGTTGGTCAGTGCCTCTTCAGCAGAGAGGAAAACCCAAAGCTTATATACACTCATCATATCACAACAAATGCACAGCATTTCTAGCATTTTGTTGATGAACAGTACTTCACAAAAAACAGACACCACTGTTCTTTAAAATGGTCATTAATTATCAGCATTTTACTCCAATGAATGAAACAGAAAATATATTTATATTATAGCATTATATTATAGCATTATATATTGTAGACACACTTCATCTTTATTGAATCTTTCTGTTCTTTTTAGGCAACAAACAAAACAAACAAACATACAAAAAAGGACAAAAAATAAACAAACAAAAAACAAAACAAAAACCCAAAACAAACACACACACACTCACACACACAACAAAAACACAAAACAAACACACACACACACACACACACACACACAAACACACACACACACATACACACACACACACAAACACACACACACACACACAACAAAAACACAAAACAAACACACACACACACACATACACACACACAAAACAAAAACCCAAAACAAACACACACACACACACACACACAACAAAAACACAAAACAAACACACACACACACACACAAACACACATACACAACAAAAACACAAAACAAACACACACACACATACACACACACACACACAACAAAAACACAAAACAAACACACACACACACACACACAAACACACATACACAACAAAAACACAAAACAAACACACACACACACACACACACACACAAACAGAAACACAAAATAAACAAAAACATACTTTCAGAAAAACTTATTTTCTATACCCCAAAGTTGGTTGTGTTTTCTGACCAGTCCATTGTTCTGATTTGTTGTGTGTTTGTGTTTGTGTTTGTGTGTGTGTTTGTGTTTGTGTTATTTTACCAAAGTGCCAGCTGCATGACAGTCCCACATTCTTTCATACTCATCATTTTGAGCTGTCGTCTCGAAGTGGAATTTCATTTCTCTTTCCTCTCAAATGAAAACTCTTTACCTGATGGTGACTTAAATGCATAAAAGTTCCTGTACAGAAGGCTTTTTTGGTCAATAGCCTTTAACCCTTTACTTTATGACCTCTTTATTTAATTAAGAGGCAGAATGTCAGAAAATGGACATCTAAAGTCACAGCAAACTAGTCGCAAAAGACAGCTCTTTTTGTTCTTTCACATTCCATTGTTTATTATTTACATCACTCTTTAGCAGAAAATGTACATCTTAATCTTTCTGATAAAAAAGGCAAACATGATCTGTCGTGTAATCGTGAGATAAGAGCTTGTTTTTGGTTCATATCAATAACAACCACCAGCGATCCCGATTGTGTCCGGCCTGGCTTTAATCCTCCTGCGTTAATAGCTGCTTGTTTTCTGCTCTGATGCTGAGAAACTATTGGACGACACGATGGTGGATTTAATCTATATCCAATATTGTGGCACATATGATAGTGTTAGCAGCAGGGAGTTTTTTGCCCCTATTTTTGTGTGAGAACTCAGCGGTGGTGATATTTCCCTTTAATTCACATTAAGCAGAGATTACTTTAATATGTTTTTCATTGTCGTTGTTGTTTATGTGAAGCAGCTAATGACAATTGTTATTTAAAAAACAGAAAGAGATTTGCATTGTAGCCTCAAAAATAATTATGTTTGTTAATTGGTTTTGTTTGCTGGGGATTTTTTTGCCCAGTGGTGCCTTCCAGGTACGACATTTCACTGAAGTGTCTCTGTATTTAATGATGTCATTTCGGTGACAGCTTCTCACACATAGTGGTGAGCTCAGCTTGGACTTTATCACTGACACAGGTTGAGTTTATATGTTTTTAAAAGACTGGTCATCGTTAGGGCGGCACGGTGTGACTGTCCGCGTGGGTTTCCTCTGGGTGACTGTCTGTGAGGAGTGTGGTGTGTTCTCCCTGTGTCTGCGTGGGTTTCCTCTGGGTGACTGTCTGTAAGGAGTTGGTGTGTTCTCCCTGTGTCTGTGTGGGTTTCCCCCGGGTGACTGTCTGTGAGGAGTGTGGTGTGTTCTCCCTGTGTCTGCGTGGGTTTCCTCCGGGTGACTGTCTGTGAGGAGTTGGTGTGTTCTCCCTGTGTCTGCGTGGGTTTCCTCCGGGTGACTGTCTGTGAGGAGTGTGGTGTGTTCTCCCTGTGTCTGCGTGGGTTTCCTCCGGGTGACTGTCTGTGAGGAGTGTGGTGTGTTCTCCCTGTGTCTGCGTGGGTTTCCTCCGGGTGCTCCGGTTTCCTCCCACAGTCCAAAAACACACATTGGTAGGTGGATTGACGACTCAAAAGTTTCCGTAGGTGTGAGTGTGTGAGTGAATGTGTGTCTGTGTTGCCCTGTGAGGGACTGGCGCCCCCTCCAGGGTGTATTCCTGCCTTGCGCCCAATGATTCCAGGTAGGCTCTAGATCCTGGTAGGCATCGTGACCCTGAATTGGATAAGGGTTACAGATAATGAATGAATGAATGGTCATTGTTATTTTATTGGAATATAAAACGTGTTCTTTATTTCTGTTGTTTTGTTGTTGTTGTGCTACAATGCGTGGAAAAATTAGGTTTGTATCAACTTTAATTTGCTTATTTGTTACATTTCCGGCATCAAAGGCCATAGAACGTTCTTATGATCAGACGGTATAAACAGAATTGCTTTCCTAAGAGCCGAGTAATCAGCTTGATCAGAGAAATGAAATCAGATAGAAACCACATGAGAGAATATACAGCTTACACTTATCCTGAAAAACAACGTGTTTTCCTCGGTGTCTGTGTGTACATAGACCAGTAAACAATTTAATCTTTGTTCCCATATTTATCACTGTATGTTTGCAGGGATTACAGCACAGATTAAGAGGCTGACTGCACAATTAAATCTGCTCTGGAGGGCTGCAACATCTTTAACAACGATCTCCCCTGGACTTGAATTTACACACCGTCCGATTAAAAATCTACTCAACTCGGAGCCATTGGAAGATATTAATTTCAGGATCAGGATCCATGCAAAACGACACAGAATTGTACTGTGCTTTTCTAGAGACAGGAGGAATAAAGCGCCGCTGTTGCTTCAGGTCTGAATATAGTTCACAGATGTTTGTTTCTGTCCCTCCTCTTTGGGAACACAGCTCCGCACTATGGGTGAGAAAGAAAAATACACTGAAAAGATTGATGAAATTGATCTCTACATTTGCGCCATATACAAACAATTACTAATGGATCAAAATGATTTATAATCAGGCCTTATCCGTTAATGAATAGCTGGCCATTTTGGAGCCATGTAGTGGAAAATAATAGCCTTGATTTCAAGCCAACGGAAAAGACTGGATGACGTTCTGTGGAGCTAATGTTCTGGAATGCGGTCCTCATATTTTGGCACTGTGTAAATGAATGAAACTTTAAAATTACAGGGCTCATAAATGGTTAATGGACTTCCTGTCTCCAGAAGAGCACCACTGTTGGCCTGCTGCATGCAAACAATGGTGATTAAGCAATGGATTAAAGCTCCTCATGAATAATGAAAAGCTATGTGTTTTCCCTGCTTCCTGTCTTCTTCCTCTAATAGCCACATTAAAAGCTGTTTACAATTCGGTGGTGAGAGGAACTAAGAGAGAGCCCTTAATGAGCCAGTGAGAGAGAGAGAGAGTGTGTGAGCAAGAGAAAAAGAGCAAGAGAGCGAGAGAGAGAGAGAGAGAGAGAGAGAGAGAGAGAGAGAGAGAGAGAGAGAGAGAGAGAGAGAGAGAGTCCTTCTTCAAATTAGTTGTACGTACATGGCAAAGATTCAGATTTTAACAACCAAGTATAGCTTCTGGTGGCAGATTTCTGATGGAAAGAGGGAGACACGGAGCAAGAGAATGAGAGATGAGAGAGAGAGAGAAAGAGAGAGAGAGAGAGAGAGTTGCCAGTTGATCAATGAGTCAATGAGGTTCTTGAAAGAAGCCTGTACTGAAAGTGTCTAATTATGAAGGCAATAAAAGGCTTGGCTCCAGACCTGCATAGTAATTAAGGAAGTACAAGTTAGAGGAGGTTGCTTAACTGTGATCCCCGTTCACCCAGAGCAATGTGTATGACCCCGCCATTCTTTATACATGAAGCTGCTCATATTACCAAAGACTCCTAAGCAAGCTGGGATCAATATTCTGCTTAATACACTTGTCTTCAAACTCATCTGCTGAAGGTTTGTTGATCCTAATCCATATAAACTTTTTAATTTAGCTTCCATGGTGATTACCTGTACTTAAGAAGGTCAATTCCTCATCTGCTGCGGCCTATGCATCGGCCAATACTTCTCCAGTTTCATCTCCAGTTTTAAATTATAAAATGGCATAACTCCAACCAAAGACACAACCGAACACAATAGAAACACAAAGGAGTGAAAAGCTACTGGAGTAATTTTTTAAAATTTGAGCGAGCGAATGAATGAGTCACAAACCAGTTCCAGGAACGAATTTAAAGTTCTTAATTTTCTTAAAGGGGCGGCACGGTGGCGCAGCAGGTAGTGTCACAGTCACACAGCTCCAGGGGCCTGGAGGTTGTGGGTTCGATTCCTGCTCCGGGTGACTGTGTGTGAGGAGTTGGTGTGTTCTCCCTGTGTGGGTTTCCTCCGGGTGACTGTCTGTGAGGCGTGTGGTGTGTTTTCCGTGTGTCTGCGTGGGTTTCCTCCGGGTGACTGTCTGTGAGGAGTGTGGTGTGTTCTCCCTGTGTCTGCGTGGGTTTCCTCCGGGTGACTGTCTGTGAGGAGTTGGTGTGTTCTCCCTGTGTCTGTGTGGGTTTCCTCCGGGTGACTGTCTGTGAGGAGTTGGTGTGTTCTCCCTGTGTCTGTGTGGGTTTCCTCCGGGTGCTCTGGTTTCCTCCCACAGTCCAAAAACACACGTTCCAGGTGGATTGGCGACTCAAAAGTGTGAATGTGTGTCTGTGCTGCCCTGTGAAGGACTGGCGCTCCCTCCAGGGTATATTCCTGCCTTGCGCCCAATGATTCCAGGTAGGCTCTGGACCCACCACTACCCTGAATTGGATAAGGGTTACAGATAATGAATGAATGAATGAATTTCCTTAAAGGAGCATGAACATTCAACAAATCATTTTCAGCTTAAATGGTCTTGCCCTAATTTAATAACTCTTATCTATGACTGAATATCTTTTATATATGGAAAGCAATGTTTTTATAATGGCTCTGTAAAGCACACAGTGGAGTTCCACTGTTAGTGGTACAAGCTCTTTATTATGGTACTAAATAAACTCTTTCAGTTAAGGAAGCCATTGCAGTGTTTAAAGAATTTCCACATGATGTAAAGCTTATAACAGTTAAAGGGGTTTCCTAGAATGGCACATTAAAAAGCCTTTAGCATTTAGAAACCATTACCGTTGTGTGTAACCTGGCGACCGACACTGTGTCTTTTATGTTGCCTCTTATCAATCTCATTGATGAGGTGCCTGGTAGGGAACTGAAACACTTTTAACAGATTTAAATAAACTTTGACGTCTGACTGTTTGTAAAGAATGTACGCTATGTGGCCAAACATCAGAAGACTGATCTGAGGTTGGCTGATGTTGCTAGGACCCTTTACATGCCTCTGTCTGATACCTTACCTACCTTAATGTCTGCTCCAGAACATTCTGCTTCATTTCTTACTTTTCTGTGAAGATGATACAAACTGTGTGCACAGTGGAACAACTGTGTCCTCCATAATGTAGCTGAATTCTCATAAGTGGTGTCCACAAGCCTTTGGAGATACAGTAAACAAATAATGTAGGTATCTTGCTTTTGTACTTACTCTAATTGCACACTAAATATTAAAGCCACTTACACGTGAACACTAAGTGGGTTGTGCATTGTCACTGAGTAACTACTAGATCAATGATCCTTGCTCACAACATTTGGTCAGTTAGATAAACAGGGTCAGAACGCTCTATGCCGCTTTGGTGTGTTTGTTTTTTAGGAAGTATATTCTTAAAACGACTGCATAACACAGATCACTCACATTAAAGGCACTTTAATACATAAGTGCTGTTAGTGAGTGGGTAAAAAAGCTCTATCTGGGCATGAAGTATTGATGTTTGATATCTAGATCTTTTATATCAAAGTAACAAAGGCGACCCATATATAGACTTTAATACCCAATTGGGTTTGTTCTTTAAAGATTCCTAAGTAAAGTAAATGGGTCTTTGTAGAACAGTGAGTTCTGTATAGAACCATTCACGTGATAAAATGATTCTTCAAATTGATGGATAATGTGTTGTATATGGTTCTACACAGAGGGGCCTTCCACTCTGGTGCTATATAGACCCATTTTAAATAAGGTACATAGAACCATTAACAAAACATCAATCTGAAGAGCTGTTTTATTGTGCAAAGGACCATTTCATGGTGCAAATCAGTGCTGTCCAATTAAAAATGTCAATTTTTGTGTATTTTTAGTTTTTTCTACATGATTTGACCACAGCAGCCCTCCACATTGTGGTAAAACATGATGAATGGACCAGAATAATGCTCCAAAATTACTTGGAATAAAATCTTTTACATTGATTTCCATAGAAAGTTAAGATGGGTTTTCGCTTCTCCTGTAAAGTCGCTAATTTGAAAGATACACGTTTATCATTGGACGACAACAAAATGGTCCTATGGAACTCATGGTTCTAATTGAATTATTGCATTTAATAAGGAACCTTTTAAATAAGTATTTCTTAAATAATTTTATTATTTCCCATCATTTCAAAGTAAACAGTTAATGAAAAAAGAATATGCAGCATAATTCTGATGTTATATTCCTAGAGTTCCTTTTTATTTTATGTTCAAAGCTAATAATACACTAAAACAGCAATGAGTCTTCTGTTTTCTTCCAGTCTCGGATTCCACTGCCTGTTTAAGGCAGTGAGGGTGGAGGCTGATGTTCCATGATCTGTTTTTGTGATGGAGTAAAGAGGCTGTCCCAGCTCAGTGCTCAGTGGGAAGAGAGGTGTGCTTTGTAGCTCTGTCCCCATTGTACAGCACCTGCCCCCCATTTGCTGTGGGTTTTTCATGCCTCATCCACTCAACTCAACAATGCAAAGCAGCCCTGACTGTGGAGCACAGTCAGTTTGCCCCATCAGCCCACTCAGGTGGAGCTTATACACTCAGTCTATACACCTCATCAGTCCCCCGAGCTCATATTCTCAGTCTATACCCCATCTGCCCTTGCAACATTTTCAGTCTATACCTCCATCTGCTCCTGGAACTCACACTCTCAGTTTCTACTCACTGCCTTCTTCTGTTCACACTCTGTTCTCCATCTACCCTGGGACAATTTACACACACAATCTGTCCCAGGGGCTCAAACTGTCAGTCTATACTCACTGCTCAATGGAGCTCACACCCCCTGTCTATAACCCCCTCAGCCCATAGAGCTCACACTCCCAGTCTATACTCACTGCCCTCTGGATCTCACATGATTAGTCTAGACCCCATCTTCCACTAGAGTTTCTAGAATCCCCCACCCCCTCCCCCATCTCTGCAGCTCACATTTTCTGTCTAACCCCATCAGTCCCTGAATCACACACTTTCAGTCTTTATCTCCTTCTGCCCCTGCAGCTTACACAATTAGTACACCTCCATCAGCCCCTGAAGCTTACATTCTCAGTCTACATTCCATCTGCCCATGGAGCTCAAACCCTTAGTCTATATTCCCCTGCCTCTGTAGCTCACACACACACACACACACACACACACACACATCAGCCTCTGGAGCTCACTGTCTGAGTATATACCCCCTTCCCCTGGAACTCACATTCTCCCATCATCCCTGGGAGCTCACTCTCAGTCTACCCCCATCAGTCCCTGCTGCTGTAGCTCAGTGCTGAGCTGCAGCGGCTCAGGAACAGAAGCTGTAGAGGAGGGAGGCAGGAGACTGCTGCATATGCTGGAGCTAAAGGTAAGAAGATATAACTATGCATAAAAAGTACCAGGCTATATTCATTCGGTTTAAAGTTTGCATGCTGTCTGTTCTGAAAATAAAAGGAGTCTCGAAACTATCCCCTTGTGTACCAGGCTCGTCGGTAACTCTCTTGGGTTGGTCTTTTTTTCCCTGCTTTCTTTAGCGCAGTGAGAAGGTAACGGGCCGGGGGTGTTATCAGTAGAAAGTGGTAAAGAGCTGTGTCACATTAAACGGTGCTATATTGATTGTTATTTTACGGTTTCACGTGTTTTGTTGTTGTTTGTGTTTGTGGGGAAAAAGGTTTCTCACAGACAGTGCGTCTTTTTATCGGACAGTGACTGATAAAGGAAAAAGCGTTTTTGTATTCGTTACTGAAGCAATCCTAGTAAGGGCAAAGACATTTAAATCCGCGAACAAGACGGCTTTAAAGATGTTCGTTAGACTTATAAACTTCAGCCAGAATGAAAGTTGTTAATACGTCAATAATTTTCAGGACTAACGCGGTCGTAAACAAAACTCACCTTTTAAAGTTGGAAATCCCTCTTTAAATATTATGTAAATGAAGAACTGATGGACGGTAGTAATATGAGTGTATTTATATTTAAACCGCTCCAACTATAATGTTGTTTTAAGGACTAATTTAAGTCAGGCCCGGCTGACACTGTAATAAACTCCGGTCCGTCCATGCTCCCTTGGCAATAACGGAATAACGAAGGTAGGCTACTAAGGAGTTAATGCTGTCCTCTTTCAAAACACGCCCTTTTTACTCTTCACACAAATATGGATCTTAACATAACGTTGAAAATTCAGACACTTATAAAATGGTTTATAACAGAGAAAATGTTGTGTTTATTTTATTTTTATTGAGTTATTCATGGTCAATGTTATTTTCTCACAGTTTTTCTGACGCTGCAGACTGAGCTGGTTTAAGGAGAACATTTACAGTCGGTCTCCTCAGCTGCTAAGGTAGGCTATAACGTGTTCTGTTAAGTTTTTTTGTTTGTTTGTTTGTTTGTTTAAAAAGCAACAAATGTTACCCACAGCCTTTACAAATAATATAAAAAAATACGTCCCTCTTAAACTATTGTGGCCTTAGTGCATCTCCTACTTTCACTAACTATTTCCCAACAATTCGAGAAGACGTTGATCGTTTAAATTAAATTTGGCTTTGCTGCACCTACAAAGTTGGGTTATTAATGACGGAACGCAGGAGCACGACACGTTATATAATGTTTGATAAACCTACGGTGGTTATACCTTCATTATTTTGACGGGTATTGTGTGGTGACCGCTTTTACAAAGGACAGGGCACCGGTGAAAAGACGTTGCACTGTATCCGAATTTTTCAAGCGCCAACTGATTTATTTTTTAAAAAGGGATAAATGGATAGATACATAAGTATAAACCTCTCTGTTTGTGATTGGACAACCAGGGGTGCCTTGGGTGTAGACGTAATTTTAAGACATTGAATTTTGCTTCCTGTAGTTATTGTTTGAATAAATCTCCAACTCTAACCCGGTAATTAATGTGAATTTGAGGGCGCGTGCCAGGTGACTTTAGTGACGTCAGAGTGACGAAAGCACAGCGCCAGTTCCAGTCTGAGCAAGAGCAGTGTCCAGTGAAATTTATATTTTAATAAATACAAGCTCAAAACTGGAGTGTGTTTAAAACACCCGGGTGGTAAATAGTGTATCAGCAGGTCAGGCGCGTTCATGTCGCGCTTCTCAGAAAGACTTTGAAATACGGATTTTACTGAAGGAGATAGGGTTTTTTTTTATTATTATTTTAAAATATTTTTCTTTTTTTGCTGGTGTTTTATAAAGTGGTTTTCCCGCTGATAAATTAAATATCACGATGGTTGTGTTTAAGGATCCGCCGTTTTTTTTTTTTTTCTATTGTTTAAGTTCCGCACACATCCCGCTCAGGCTGACCTCTGTAGGACCCGGATGGATCTTCTTTTTTTAGACGCCCGATTAATTTCACAGCGGGGTTCGCCCACTCCCCCACCGCCTCCCCAATCTCTCTCTCTCTCTCTCTCTCTCTCTCACACACACACTCACGCACACATACAGATGCATGTAGTTTGCAGCCAAACCACAATATACTTACTATATTAATGAAGGTGGGCGGTTGTGAACTCATTCAACGCACATCTTTCACGAATAAATATTTTCCGTTTTCAACCAGATTGATTCAGAAATTCAGTTACTCAGCAGAAATATAAAAATGGTTTCTGGCGACAAAACATCCATCCACACACCCATCCATCCAACAAATCAGGAAAAAATATCATTGTGGGACTCCCAATGATTTGTCATCATACATTTTTTTTTAACATTTTCCTTTTTCAAAGCAATACCTGTTTCATTTTGACACTGAAAACTAACCGTGAACAAAACAGTTAAAAAAGAAACACCTGTCTGTTCTGGCCTCAAAAATTTAAAATGGGTAATCTATCTTTTTTTATAATTATGTCCTTAAGGTGTAAAACAGTCACACTTTAAGACCTTCAGAGGTCTGGTGTCTGCCACCTTTGGGAACAGTTCTGAATTACTTTGTTTATATCTTAACCAAATAAAAATAAATACATATCAAAAGCAGAATTACTCAATTTTGGTAAAAATGTGAATTGGTTTGGTGATGTTTTCTGTCTACTCAGTGTCTATCTGCTCATCCATGCATGCATATTTATTTTCATTCCCCTTTTTCAGTGTGTGGTATATAGTCTCTTAAGTCCACTCAGCATGCTAATATGTAACTGCAGGCCTATGTAGCAGAAAGCATTTTGATGCTGGCCTCAGCTCTGGCTGTATCTTAAGCCTGAGAGGAAACAAAGGCTGCCAGAGGAGCGCCAAATGAGTTTGAAAGACCAGCAGATGGGACCCCATCCAACACTTCACCGCCACTAGTTCTGTATTAATCACACAGCAGCTTTAGCACTGCTCTCAGGCCTGTGTAGGGCCTTACAGGGCAAATCTCACCTACTTTTAGATGTTTAGTAATTTTATATAAAGAATATTTGACATAGACTGCAGTTACACTGCTCCAAGCTGCAATGATAGGAACCAGACTTTCAAATTATTTTCAGGCAAGAAACAGTTATGAACATGTTCATATGACAACATATTTGTTCAGTGTCTGAGACATTATTCTCTTATTGATATTAACTAATTGATAAGATTTTGGGATGTGTATATTTTTTAAAAACCTTAAAGGCTGTAAAGCAAAAAAATATTAGCTACTAAATAAAACATCTTTTTTTATTATTAATGGCTATATTGTTATTTTTAGCATTACATTTTTTAAAAAAGTGTGTGCATTGTCACATTTGTTAGCGTAGTGTGTGTATGTGTGTGGCTGCTTTCCATCACCACTACTAAAGAAATCTAATTTTCAACCATTGCATATAAGTGACTGTCTTTGTCTTGAGAACCTGTTTAGAATTTTGGAAAAATGTAGAATTCCTCTGTATAATGTGGAAATACTGGCACATGGCTGGACTCTATTGTTAAGGAAATTCTTTATGATCGTGTCCTTTCAAGGCCGTTTTCAGGGCAGGGGATAATTTTTAATAATTTCATAGTTAAATCAATAACCTGGCAGGCTGTTGTAGGTGAATGTTATTGATGATCTGGTTTGGTGGTGAAAGATGTCTTCTGTTTTAAATGATCACTTTTAGCTTTTTTGCTTTGGACGGTGGATCGATTGGGTCTGTATTGCTCTGGTAATGATGAAAAAATGGTAGCTCGACATTTATCCTCCTTCCTTGATTAGTAAATGTCCATTATTCATACAGATTGATCATGAATGATCCCCATGACCTTTAGGCTCAGGCACGTTAGACAATTTTGGCTGAATGGAATAGGTAACAGGTGAGTAAGAACAGGGAACAATTGTGGATTTGTAGATTTTATATGATTATTATATTTTACACATAATATGTAGATTTATGTTTGTTTTTGTCTGTAATTTTAGATAGAAGTTAGATAGATTAGTTATTTTCTGGAAGAGGGAGAATATTCATGAAACAATTCTTAAGAGAAAAAAATGTAACCATTTGAATAATACAGAATTTAGACCTTTATCTCAGCAATTATTATTTTTAATATTTATACATTTATAATATGGATCAGGAAGGATGCGTCGAAGCTGTAGTATTAGTTCAAAGTAAGCCCATTCCAGAATGAGAGGCTTATTTTTTACATATTAAACGAACTGGAAAATGTCGACTTATAACATTAACAATGAATATCAAACATTTACCTTTTATCAGTAAAATACGCGAATCAACCTGGATTATTTCTAAAGTTTATTTCATCTGAACATAAATAGACCATAAATAGCAGCCAGCACGGATTGTGAATGGCATAAATAGGTTATTTTAATATCCCAAATGTCTTTTTTTTTTTTAAAGCAGACTTAAATATGGCTAAAATAACGATTTATGTATCTAGCGTTTATATTTTCTGCTTCAAATTTTAACTAAAAGAAACAGGGCGACATTTACTTAAACGCCACTTCACTCCTCACGGTGTTTGAGGCGCGAAAGCAGAGCCAATCAGCGCCACTAAACGGGAACACGAGCGTGTTCTGTTTTCCCGCCTGTTTCTGCACATGCCCCGCCCTCACCACTCTGGAATTGGTGAAGTTGTCCGCAGATTACGTGTGTATATACTGCTAGCCAATCACGGCGCAGGATGCACGGACGTATCAGTCAATCGTAGAGCCTGTGGGCGGGGGTTATCGGTAAACGGGTGGGTTAAAAAAACACTGCCTCTGGCTAGACGTCTTTTAGAGCGAATAAGGCAGCACTTAGTCGCTCATTCGCTCGAGTTAACGCCGCAGAAATACGGAGCGTCGCGTATCGGCGGAGAATTTTTTTTGTTTTCTGTGGTGTTTTCAAGTTTAGCTCGACTGTTAAACCTTCCCGTATTTATTTATGAAGGGGAACACGGTCATGCTTGTCGTTTTGTAGCGGTTTTGGAGCTCTCCGACCGAACACGGGGCTCAGGTGAGGAACTTTAAAGTTTGTTACGCTCCTCTCAGGGATGAACTGGACGCGCTGAATTAGAGAGAATTGGTCCGTTGCTTTGGATCTTGTGGCTGCTATAGATAAAACGCTTTAATAATGCCAGCGCTATACAACCCCTTAAAGATGATAAAATATTAATAATAAGTATATTGATATAACAATAGCCATTATAATAATGATAAATATTTTACTATTACTAGCATGTATGTATTTATGTATTATTGTTTTTATTGTGTTTTATTTTTTTACTATTATTATTATTAATGCGGTTATTTGTATTGTCGAATATGTACTTTTTATTATTAATATTATGAGGCGTATTATTTTTTTCGTTGTGGTTATTATTATTTACGTCACCGATAGAGAAGTCGGTTGCTTTTTATATGTTACATTTTCCTTTCACAAACATTTACATCTCTATTTTATTTATCCTTATACCTGCGAAAAATGATTTAGTTAGTTATAATGAGCCTGAACCATTCGGCAGTTACTGTGTGAAAATCATCGTTAAATCATTGTCTGTGTTTGGCGCTTGTTTAGAATTGTAAATATTTGATTCGGTTTGTTGTGTATAATATTTCAGTGTCATATTTATATAAAACGAGAGCAGGTTTTATCTGTTCGCAGTTATTTCTTCTTCGCGCTAATGATAAATAATTTATACGGACTGGCTTTCATAAATTCTGGCGAAAATTATATTCTCATTTAATGGGGCGTAGGAAAATGTCCCTCACGGACTTTTATTTTATTTTTTTTAATAGGAGCAGAAACTGCTGTTAGAGATTTTTAAATGCAAGGGAAAACGAGACTTTTATTAAAAATCTTAAATCAGAAAACATAATTGTGGTGTGTGTTTATGAATGTACACTCACACACACACACACACACACACACATACACACACACACATATTCTGCAAAGGTTTTTACTAATATATGATAAAATGCATCATATATACATATATAAACAACATGTTATAAAAAATAAAATTGACATTTGTGTTTCCACTTTCACTTATTTTTTATTTTCATTCACAGCTGCAACCCGTTTCCTAGTGCAGATCTCCGTAGCATGGACAAGAGCCTTCTCCCTGGACCCAGTGACATAGTTATGGCGACTCCTCCCAGCTCATTCCAGCAAGAACCTCTTACTCCACCCAGGTCCAGCCACTCTTCCCTCAAGCCCAACCAGGTGGGTCAGGTCATCCTGTATGGTGTGCCCATTGTCTCTTTGGTCATCGACCACCAGGAGCGTCTGTGCCTGGCTCAGATCTCCAATACTTTACTGAAGAACTACAGCTACAACGAGATCCACAACCGGCGGGTGGCTCTGGGCATCACATGTGTTCAGTGCACTCCAGTCCAGCTTGAGATCCTTCGGCGAGCTGGGGCCATGCCCATATCTTCACGCCGCTGCGGTATGATTACCAAACGAGAGGCTGAACGTCTTTGCAAGTCATTTCTGGGTGAGAACTCACCACCCAAACTGCCAGACAACTTTGCTTTTGATGTGACGCATGAGTGCGCCTGGGGCTGTCGAGGCAGCTTCATCCCGGCCCGTTACAACAGCTCCAGAGCCAAGTGCATCAAATGCTCCTACTGCAACATGTACTTCTCTCCCAACAAGTTCATCTTTCACTCCCACCGGACGCCTGAGGCCAAGTACACCCAGCCCGATGCTGCCAACTTCAACTCCTGGCGCCGTCACCTCAAACTGTCCGACAAGACGCCGCCTGATGACCTTGTGTTTGCGTGGGAGGATGTGAAGGCTATGTTCAACGGTGGCAGCCGCAAGCGAGCATTGCCTTCATCCCACTGTTCCTCTATGGACTCAGTCAAGGCTGTGGGCTCTGTGTTGCCCCATGTGATCTCCTCTGACATGGGACAGAAAAGAGGCAGATTTGAGGAGGATGAAGATCTGGATGCTAGTGGCCTGTCTCCCAGGAAGAACCCTCGTAGTTACCCGGTCATTCCAGTGCCCAGCAAAGGTTTTGGGATGCTGCAAAAGTTCCCTCCAACCTCACTTTTTCCTAGCCCCTACACTTTCCCTGCTTTTGGCCTTTGCCAGCAGAAGAAGGATGACAATGAAGCAACCAATGGCCAGAAAAATGGGGGGTTGTCTGGGCTGCTGTGGCCAGGGCGCAAGGATGCTTTTTACCCTCCATTCTGTATGTTCTGGCCCCCTAGGGCAACAGGCGGTATCCCAGTGCCTACGTATCTGCAGCCACAGCCCAATGCTCTCTCCACACTCACAGAAGCACCCTCCCTGAGGCAGGCCTTTTTGGACCTGTCTGATCAAAGTGAGACTGGCACAGTTGCTGGAATAGGACCCAATCCCAGACCGGGTTTGTTTGAAAGTGAGTGCCCGCCCGTGACTCCGCCTGATCTGCGGCCCGCCGCGCCAGAAGGTTGGCTCAAGCTGCTGGATGCTCCTTCCTTGCAGGCTCGCAAGGCCAGCTATCACTCTTCTGCTTTTCGTCCAGTGGTGAAGGATGCTGAAAGCATTGCCAAGCTGCACGGCAACCTAGAGGACCTGGGGTCCGAAAGGCATCTCTCGCCTGGCACCAGCTGCAGCTACCAGAGTGAGAGCGGAGAGAGTGACGAGGAGCAGGAGGTGGATGTGGAAACCAAGCAGGATGAAGAGCAGGAAGACTTCAGCAGCTTGAAGCAGCAGCAGCCATCCACACAACAGCAGCAGCCGTGCAGCCTCCACCTGCGGGGGCTTCCTGACAGCAGTGCGGGGGAACGGGATAAAGATACGGCCTCCTTCCACTCCTCCATCCCCTCTGAAATCTCCACAGAGGACAAGCCCAGCATGCCTGTCAATCCACCTACCTCCCTCAAAGTCCCCAGCCCTGTTCACGCCTCAGTGGAGGACACCGCCGCTGCTTACAAAAATGTAAATATTCCCTGCAGGCACTTAAACTAATTATTATTTAAATGCAGGCCACAGACTGGCAGGATCGGTGTGCATAACGAGATTGATAGCCGTGTGCTCCCTGCAGAAATGAAATATTCAGAGTGCTTTGATCCCTCCTAATAAGCCCAGTCGTGTTTTGTTTAATGGCGACATTATATTTGCTCTCCTTTTGTCACTCCCGCCTATTAGCCCTTTTAGTCTTTAACCTGCCGACACTACATTAACTCAGGGAGCTGGAGGAATCACTCGCAGCTACAAAGGGGGGAAGAGAGGGGGCTAGATTCATCACACACACACACACACACTCAAACACACACGTACGCATACTCAAGTCTTGTACACATGTCAATTAACACCTAATTTTTTAATCAGTCTGGCGTATCTTGATGTAAACGTTTAAACAAAGTGCTCACAGTAGCATTGTCATCCTCAGGGCTAGTGTTTCTTTGTGGTTTATATATGTGTAGTGTGTGCCATGTGGCCTGAAGACATGAATCAGATGTAATCAGATTTCTGTGGTGCTTTGTGTTTACAGTCACATAAAAGTAGAGATGATGGGCTGCCAGCTTACGCAACCAAAGACAAAACAACACGCACAGGTGAGTGCCCCTCATTAACGGAACGTACCACAGCACAGTAATGAGCTCTGGTGTTAAACTGAATACGAAGTAATGTGTAGCGAACAATTATATGGTTATACTGAAGAGTTTTGAAGGGTGATGTCTTTACACCATATACACAAGCTATTCATAAACCTGACTTACAATTTCAGGAGAACATTTTGGCGTACATAGCAAAATACATATTCCTGTTTGTAAATATGCTGAGCCTTACTTCCTTTTATTCTCTAAAAATAATGCATTTAAATATCTGCCATAATTTATGTTTTATTCAGTAACTGTGTAAAATACTGATATAAAAAACTACATGCTTTTTCATCATCATTTCATATCAGAAAATAAACCATAAACGTCAGTAGAAGACTGTAAATCTGCATATACCTTTTGAAATCAGCTTTTTCTAACAAGCATTAGTTTTTATAACACTTCCTGTAATGAAGTGACATCAGAATGTGCAGCCCATATGACAATGGATCATATCGATTGATGTCAGTTTTCATGAAAGGACAGTGTAGGTGTGATGTTGCCTTATGAATAATGCCTCTAGTTTTTTTCCCTTTATTTATTCAACACTCATAAAATGAGTGATGCAAATAAATGTTTCTGAGTAAACACAGTGGGCTGGATTAAACTCTTGAACGAGGGCGGGATTAAACCAGAGTTCTCGACTCATTTTTTATTTTCTTTTTTTCACACAGCTGGCCTTAAATAGCTTTAAGGTTTAAGACGGTTTCCATCTCCAGGCCGACTCTAACTTACAGTGTTAACACCTCTCTGTCCTCTTACAGAAGACCACAAAGAACAGAGCAGTTTCTTTCTCCCAGAGACGGAGACGACGGCACCGGAATACTGGAGGGAGAACACAGGTAAATACTTCATCAATTTTAAAAAGAAAATAAATAAAACATCCAACACTTACAGCAAAAGAGCTACAGAACAATTTGCACACCCCCAGCAAGGATTGTGGGATTAGACTAAATATGAAAGACAAAATGGAATATATACTCAACTCCAGCCTTACTCTGAAAATGGAGCAGTTCACTCGACAATGTCATTGGCAAAATGTGTTCTGTGGGGAGCCATAACAGATCAAGGAGACAATCAGCTCTGTGCAGGGAAGGTGACAATCACCATTTGAACAATATCAAATGGGATATAATTGCCTTTTGCCTGGCAAAATCTTCCATTACAAAGATCATAGCTTATTGCCTTTTATCTGTCAGGGAGACATTAAAAGTGTTTTACGACATCTATGCCAACATTTATATTATCGAGCCGATAATGATCTCCTCACATAACGTATAATATGTTTGAAAAAAATTACATGAAACAAATTAAATGAAACCACCTTTGCCTGATTGCTAAATGTCTCCAAGGGGCTGGTGGAGGGAACGTGATTAGAAGTTCTGATTTCCGAGTCTAAAGGCAGTGTCTTAAAGAGAGCTCTGTTTCTTGGGAGAGGAAAAAAAATAATCTAATTTTCCATTTATGTAATGCAAACTGCCTTGGCTTTGACTATTCACGGTTAATTGACTGTCAAACGAGGTTGTTATCCTCAGGCAGTGTCTGCAAATTTGCTTGTCAAATGAGACAGAGAGAGGAGGAGAGCGAGAACAAGCCCGCTTTCCAAATGAGGAAAGCGTTGTAAGGCTTAAGGAGGCAAGACGTGAAACGGAGAGAGAGCGAGAGAGAGGGAAAGAGAAGGAAAGAAAGAAATGAGGGGGGGATTATATACACAAATGTGCCGGATTGCTTCATTTAAGGCATTTGATTTGCGGCGTGGCACAGAGAGAGCATGACACCCCCACATTGCCAATATTCTGCAGCGGTGCAATACGCTTAATATGGCAACTCCTGAGGACATGCAGGTTATAATAATTTGATATTTCAGCACAATAACAATCACAGAATCAATAACACGAAGGACCTTATCTTCACAATAACTTCTCCTCTAGATGAAATTGCTGTCGTTTTAAAAGGCAGACACATGCTGGAAGACTTATGCTTTTTGTAAGGTACATTGATCAGCATGAGTATTTGATTAGGTGTTTCTAATATCAGATCACCTGAGCTTTTCACTGAATGGGAACTGTTTTCTGAAAATGTAGCCACTGACACTCATTTTCATACGAGCAGTTTTAAATATACCAGTCATACTATTGTTATAATACCGATTATTATGATTAGAAAACTAACATAATGTAAGAAACTATCAACAGTGTATGAATTCTAATACATTACATTTGGATTCTTATAGTTTTTCATGATTACAGAAGGTTTTACTGACACCTGCTGGTCATTTGATGAAATAGTCATCATCCTAAAATAACACATGGGTAAAAGAAATCATCCTATTATTTCAGTGGGTATATATTTATGTATATTCATCATTTAAATGTATATTTTTGCAGCAGCAGCAGCAGCAGAAGTTAGTCAAGACCCACATTCGCCAGCTTCACTCAAGAAAGATGTTGAAAACATGGAAAAAGGTGAGGTTCGGAAAGAGCTTGATATAGAACAGTTATCTTATCGCGATACATGCAATACCTGGTCAGATTGGGTTTTAAATACAGTGATTACTTTCTTTCAGAGGAACTTCAGAAAGTTCTCCTTGAGCAGATAGACTTACGGAGACGACTGGAGCAGGAATTCCATGCCCTCAAAGGCAGCTCACCGTTCCCCGTTTTCCGTAAGTTCCATCCAGACCTCGGGCCATTTTCAGCTCTTTCATTTGGGGCTTAGCATTTTGAAAACCAAAGTGCACAACCGTGTCTCTGTATAATTCTCCATACTCAATAAATGAAAGCCAATATGAGCCTGTTTTACAATAGCAATTTTTGCTAATAGGAATCAGATGAGTAACAGTAACAGTCAATGAGGAAACTGAGACTCATATTTGTTTAGTCCAATAGTGCCTCATTTTCCTAAAATCCTTTTCTCCTTCAGATAACTTTCAGGACCAAATGAAAAGGGAATTGGCGTACAGAGAAGAGATGGTGCAGCAGCTACAGATGGTGAGGGTTCTGCAATGTTTTATAATTTCTGGGCGAAAACAACTAAGAAATAGATCATCTTTCTCACCCAAAAATGCCATTTATTCAATTTCATTTGTGTTCCATACATAATCTGGTCCATGTCCAGACCAGATTATAAGGAGCTGAAAACACTTGTGACATGTAAAGACTCAAACTTGAACAAAGACTGACAGCAATATTTGTTTTTTAGATTCCCTATGCAAACATCATCAGAAAAGAAAAGGTTGGAGCAAACCTAAGCAAAAGCTGAATGGTAAGTATTTTACATTCCTGTTACAGCCGGAGATACTTAATATATATCAAAACTGCAAGATACAGAACTACAAGATTGAACTTTTCCATGTATCTAGTACAGATAAAAATATTTGTTTTTCCACAATGATGACAACGCAAAAGACCTTCCCACCTCTTAAATCATATTGGATTTTTGTATTTCATCACTATGCATCAGACAGGGAAATAGTAATACTGATTAAAAGTACCGTGCTGCCTTCCCCCCTCCATCCATCCAAAGCCAGAAAGCTCAGCTAGCTCCAGTATAATATAACTATAATAAGATATGTTTAATAAAAGTATAATAAGTATCTAAATGCATAATTAATATATTTTAATGTGCGCTTCATGTCGACTGGTTAAAATGTATAAAAAAGTATTTATTTCTTAAAACAACATACGCACATCTTGGGGGAAGCTGGTTTACTGTGGCATCTTTGTAACATATTTGTCCTTCTGTCTTTTTTCAGGTCACTACTTAATTTCCTACGAAATCATGAAAGGCTGTTCTCAACTTAATTTGAAATACGCAGAAAATGACTTTTCATTACTGTACAAAATAAAACTAAAGCAATCCCCTCATCAAGGACGGTTATCAGAAGAAGTGCATTCATCTCTCCTGATCATCAGAAGTAACTGAATTACGTATGCTTCCCTGACCGACGACGAACAAATCCAGAGAGTCACAGTGCAAGCAGCTCTGTCTCCTGCACTAGTGCCACATAAAACAGCCATGTCCTGTACAGTTATCTCATTTTGCTTATTCATTTATGTATTTATTTATTTATTCATTTATTTATTTGTAAAAAATTGAACTGTGTATATATATACTGGCTATAAAAAATAAAGTAAACAAACAAGAATGATATCCTCTAAAATCTGACTTAAACTCATGAGCAACTGCGAGCGAGCGAACTTCTGTTCTTGCTTGTTTGAGTTCAGCACTGACAAACTAAAAACGAAGAATGTTATTATTGTTAAAGCAAATGTATTTAAATATGTTCTTGTAGTTTCTCTACTATTTATGTGGATAATAAAAGTCTATACCATGAACATTTGTATATTAATGGATATTATATTATTTATTCTGTGATACGTCTTTGTTAAACACTAAAGACCATTAGGAAATGGGGTCAAAACCAAGGAATCCTCATTGACACATTAAGAAATATGTCTCTTTCATATTTAAATTATGTTTTACATTTTTACGTATTTGTTCACAATTAAATCAATGTGTTCACAGAGATAGTGATAGGAACCAGACATCTGGACTAAATGATACATGACACCTGTGTGGCCCTGATTCCTCAAAACATTTAAACGGTAGTGATATGATTCAGTTGTGGCCTGAAATTTATTTTTAACAGTCATCTGTTGTGGCAAGGCTAGTGTAGAATATTTTAGACAAAACATAAATACTGCCATTTTATTACTCAAATCCACCACTGCAATTATGTGCACTGCTTTTTATATGGAGGGTTGTCAATGGTAAAATAATAGTTAATCTAAAATTCACAAAATCTTCTGATATTTAGCTCCTATCAACACTGCTGGTGACCAGGCAACGTACCACTACACTTCAAAACTCTCTGAAAGTATCAGTTACTAAGAAATCTTTAAACAAATCACCTGGTATTCCTCTTTAATGTCATTTAAGCCGTGAATAAACCCAATGGAAAAAGGGGGAAAACGTATTTAAAAAGGCGTTTCTTGCCTTTTTTTGCCAATCAATAATGTTCTCTCAAACATTCGTAAACTCAAGAAAATTTCTCGAAAGACAAGAATACATTTTAAAATGAATGAATTAGAAAATAAAACGACATGCAATTGCGCATGCGCATGACGTCAGCGCTGCCGTGGACTAGAAGTGCCAACATGGCGTTCACTTTGTACTCTCTGATCCAGACGGCGATATTGTGCACAAATGCCATCGCTGTGTTACACGAAGAGAGGTTTCTCAGTAAAAGTGAGTAGTTCTATGTATGTCTGTCTCTGTCAGAACGGGTGTGTGTTGTTTCATGTCGTCGTCGTTGTTGTAAACAGTAGAAAAGCTTGCCTCCTCCCAGCTGCCGCAGGCGACTTAAGTGAAAGAACATACACACCAAGTATTTATTTTAATTAATCTATTAATGCGTGTCTCTAATCTTCAGTGTTTTATACGGTATGGGTATATATGCTTCTGTTTTTAGCTGCGAGCTTAACATTAACTGTAGTGACTGTTCAGTGCCAACTCACGGGTCTCGGCAGAGAATGGAAACTGATTTTTGGCTTGTTACAACAGTGGAGAACTTTTTGTTTGTACATTCAAAACCACTTAAAGAACACTTCCCAGCAGATTACCTGCTCATTATCCCTCGGTAAAACCATGTAATCATGCAAATAAGCACTTATAAACAACTGTACATATGGTGAAACTTCATATTAAATATTATTCACATTAAAATATACGTTTGCACCCTTTTCCGCTTCTACTTTTCAGGTCTCTGTTGTTCCTTATTCTGGATAGGATCATGTCTATTAAGGCTAGGTGAAGATAAGCCATGTTCAGTCAGTTCTGCCACTATTTTAGTAATATAATTAAAAATAAATAATGATCTAAACAAGCTTAAAGGCCAATCTAAATTGTTCCAGTGTCCAGACATACTTTTACATCATCAGGATTACTTTTCAACAACGGCTTGGTCATAGCAGCCAGATGCTGGATTCGTTTTCCTAAAGATCCTCAGCAGTGTCTCACTGGAGAGTGCTTCTTTAATTGCAGTTGGCTGGGGAGCAGATCAGAGTGTCGGTGGCTTTGGAGATGAACCAGGGATTAAAGCACAACTTCTGAATCTAATCCGATCGGTCAGGACAGTGATGAGAGGTAAGTAACTTGCGTTACACCGTATGTAAGTTTATATTACATTAAGTAAGACTTCAGAATCTTTTCAATGTTCTCTCTCTGTCTCTCTCTCTGCCTGTACTGTATGTTCAAACCTTTGGAGATGCATACACATCCAACTAGGGTATCAATATGAAATTAGTCCTTTGCTGCATTAAAAGATTCTACTATTCTGTGAAGGCCTTTCACTGGATACTGAAATGTTTCTGTGATCATTTGAGTGCCAACAATAAGTGAGGTCAGTTACTGATTTTGGATAATCTCATTTCAGAGGTGTTGGATGGAGCTCCTTCACTTCAGAACTAATGCAGTTCTATAAACTAGAGTCTCCTAGCTGCTGCTTGGCATTGTGCAGCGTGACATTAGGTGCTTGTCTCACTGCTCCGGCGCATTCCATTCTTTTGTAGTAGAAGTACATAGGCACATTTTTACACGTGTTAGCAACAAGTCCTTTTAAATGTATACTTTGTTAGAAGAATTTATATGTTGTCTGCTTTTTTTATGTTGACAGTGCCTTTGATAATAGTAAATTCGGTGTGCATCGTGTTACTATTGCTGTTTGGATGAAGATGGAGTGACGGTCATCATCGAACAAGAGCTAACATGAGGAATAAAGAAATGGACTGTTTTTTTTTTTTTTTTTTTTGTACATGTGGTTTACATGATTAGCGATTTCAGGTTTCTCAGAGTTGCATCCCAACAACAGTCATATTTTGGGATGCCTCAAGTGTTTACTCCTACAGCATTTTGTATTTTCAGAGATCAACAGAATTCCATTGTTTTGTTTGTATGATGTTGCTCAGTATATTTCTTTAAAGAGAGATGATCTAGTAACTATGATTTTGTACTAGTCACTCTTAATGTAAGAAGTTAGGGAATTGGTCGCGTATAAACACATACAGCCGATGCTGTTAATCACAGAACTCTCAAAGAACAAGCAGTATGTTTAGGTTTGTTTATGCTCCCCAGAATGTAGGTTTTATTTATGGTTTCTAAATTAGCTATCAGCATTGCAGTGTTCAGTACTACACTCCAGACATAGGTGAGGTTAAGGGAGAAAGCTTTGCTTGTTTTGTGCCCTGTATCCAAAGGGAAAGTGAAAGAACACTGTAAGGCTGCTCTGAACTGTCAGAGAAGACTCTGAAGACTGTTTTGATGATTGAACACAAGTAAAAGTGTTGTATGGAGCCACTCAGTGTTTATCAGATTTTAATAAAGAGAAGCTGTTTTCATGTAAGTAATGTGATGCTTTTTGCCTCTGAAATATATTTGTTGGCTTTAGAGTTGTATTATATTTAAAGTGGTGCTCTGATCTATCGCCCAAAAATAGACTTATTATATGTTCCTTGTCATATTTGTGATGTTCTGCAAAATATTGCATACCTTAATCTTATGACTTCTTTCAAACAGATGTTTTTTAAATATTCTCTCTGTACAGAACACAGCATGTATTTTCCAAATATATCGTACAACCACTGTGAATAATTCCCTGGTGAAAGAGAAAGGAACTGTTGCATAATTGAGAGGCAAATAACCAGACAACATATTTAGCTACTGCCAACTTTTTTAAACTAGACAATCTCTGATAGCACCACTGTAGGAAGTAAGAAGCCATGTTTACCGTTTTTAGTTATATTTTTCGATTTTGGCCAGAGTACCTCTTTAAGGAATGTATATATTCAACTGCTTACAGAAATCTTACCTTTTCCAAAACTAACACCATTTTACTAGTTTACCTTTAAAAATTACATACATTAACATCTGATTATATCTAAATGGAGCAATCAGAACTAGAATGGTGTTTTATTAACAGAAGCTTAGTAGATGGGTATTACATTAAATTACAACCATATGTTCATAAGAGAGATTATGGCCTAACTGCTTTTTGATCTAAGCTGATCTGGCATAATCCTAGTCTCAAATAAATGTAGGGTTTGTTTATTTATTTATTTCTTGTGAAACTGTATCGACCATAAACTGTAGAGTGAGAATCTAAACTCCATGGAACGTCACAATGACATTTAAGAAGGTAACTTCTCTGTAGTCTTTTAAAACTCCAGTTTCTTTCTACCTTGAAGATTATAGCCCTTATCTGTATGCCCTGCTTAGCTAAATCATGTTATATCTGTTTTTGAACAGATTCTAGGGTCAGATATTAAGAATCTGAGGATATAATAGCCCACCAGGCTTCATGTTACATGTACAGTAAATGTACAGTATTTCATTGCTTTTAGTGTTGACAGCCGTTCATCGCTGGAAGACCATCAAAACATGAAGTGTAGTGTGGTGTATTTTGTAGAGGAGTGTAACAGATGCGTCAAAATATTGTGTTGATGGGCAACATTTAAAGAGGTTTGTAAGCCACGCTGAAATGTTGCTCAAATCGATTACTGCAGAAAATGCCCTTTAATGCTATACAGCTGGTGGTCAAATAACCTACATATGTTTTTTTCCCTTTTAGCAAATGAGTAATCTGTCCCAGTGGTAACCCTCTTAAATGATTAAAGGATCATTCTATCATCCTAGTTATAGAACATGTGCCCTGAAGTAACAATATTATTGTTTTTGCATACAGCTGTTTGGGTGTTAAAGATGATGCAAAATATGTTGTTCCTTTTAGGGACACTTGGGTATTTAGTAATTAACAACTTACACAAATATTTGCTTCTGCTTCCTGAGGTCATGTTTAGGGTAGGGTGTCATGCTGGAGCGTTTAAAGCGATGTGTCACAAAAAAATCTGCATTTGTATAAAGAACACCTCCAGTGACAAGGTTTCTTTTTAATTATTAAAAGACAAGTGTTACAGTAGAATACATATTATGCACGGATATTAATATGTCTGCTTTAAAACTGCAGTTTAAGGCAGATTCAGACAATTCAGGTTTCTGTTGTCATAAACCTAAGGAACCAATTCTATACACTTTAAGGGCTTTCAAGTTGCAGGTTTGGGGGTGGGGTGGAGTGGAGGTACAGGTGGGGACTAATGTATGCAAAGATATACTTGATATATAATCCACTTTTAAGACATTAGGGGATTTTGTTTTCTGAGATTTTAATTCCTCAACATGTAATTCGGATGAAGAGTGGTGAGATTTTAGGGGTTTATTTGTTTAATTTATGACAGGAACAGAGTTTCACTAGAAATGGTTTGGCTCTTTTATCTCCAGGAATCTTGCCTCGTTTTTGCCGTTTGTTTTTGTGTAATGACTGTAAAAAATTTGTAACTGTCAAAAACGTAGTTTTATCATTTTCAAATTAACAAAATAAAAGTCCAGTCAATGAAAACAGAAAAGGCACACTTCAGACACCAAATATGTCATTGACAGTTGGCCCAGGTTAATGTTGTTGGGGGAATCTTTCTGAAAGTAGGATTTTGGTGAACTTTTATTGTGACCGATTCCAACGCTTGAGCACGCCTGAGAAAGAGGTTTTCGTAAGACTATATTTTTTGTATTATATTCTTTTTGGTCCTACCATTAGCAAAAAAATAATAATAATAAATCCTGAATTTATCCGCCGAACTATGAGTAGGTTTCTACCGTTCAGGCATCTGTGAGGACACCTGCGAAGAGTAGGACCCGACGGAGACGCAGCAGAAGGTACGTTAGCTCCGTTTTGAAGGGGTATTTTTGTGCCATTTTCCCAGTGTTTCAGTGACACCATTTAAAAAACGCAGTTTTTCTGGTTTTGTCTTACAGACCGTATTTACTCACTTCATCTGAACTTTACAAAGTGTCGTGTTGTGGCCTGTCAGCTAGTGTTTATTTTCACAGCGGGATATTATATGTGGACAATGAAATGTTTTATCTGTAAAATATACCTAGTGATAGCCTTGTAACCAAACAAACAGTCCGCTTATTGTTTCTGGAAAATCTGCATAAACATATGAACGGAAACTAGCAATTTCTTACACAGTGTAACTTACTCTTTTTATTCATTGCGGAATCAGAGAATATTTCCAGTTAAAGTCAAGTGTTTTACCTAGTTTATTCGCCCCAGACGGTGAATTCAGCCAATATCATGGCGGAGCACTTCTGCTTTGAAACTGCGGTGTACCAAAGACACCGTTTCCGATGTCATAAACCTAGGCAACCAATCCTGTCAACTTGCATAAAGAATTAATGTAAAAGTGTTGAGTCACAGCCAAGCCATTTTAACGCATGAGGGGATTGTTTATTCTTTTTAAACATGTAACACTGATGAATGGATATGTTTAAGATTTACATAAGAGAAATTAAGATTCAGTAATAATATAACGTTCTGTGTCTTTTATTTTCCACCCTAAAAAGAGAAATAAATAAATAAACATTGCGTTTTCAGAATTGTTTTCTAAAGAAACTTGCTGTAAAAATGGTCCACACCTCTGAAGTTTAGTCTTAGAACTTGGCTGCAATTTCTGCGCTGAATGATCCAAATAATTTCAAGTTCATTCAGTCATAGTGAGGTCTTTAGTATGGCTGGTCCATTCTGAGAACACTTGCATTTTCTTTTGTGAATTTCATATGGTCTTTACTTGTTTTTATTTTATTTTCCTGTTCATGCAGCTGAATTATAATCATACACAAGATAAGATGTAAAATATCCTATGCCAAATCCATTAGAGATTGACATAGGGCCCACCACACTCTCTTCCAGTTGAATCTTACACCTCAACACTAAGGTTGCTGCAACTGGCTATCCTTAACAACTACGGCCCAGCTCATGAGTACCCAAACCAGCTACTGTATCAACCTCATCACGGTGGTGTTTCACTGAATTAAGCCCACAACATCTCCAGAAGGCTCAACAGTGAAGTCTGGCACACCAGACACACCCCCGTCCAGGCCAGCTTTTACGCTTTACCATCAACAACCGTAAATCCACACTGGTCTCCATCGTGACTAAGGCTGTACCTCGCCCCATTGGCACCGTTAATGCATGCTCAGTGCAACCAGTTCCATGTGAACTTTACATGCTACATCACCAACATTCCCAATAGCACCTTTACAGTACATTTCCCCAAGTAATCTCTGCTCTCCTTATCCACAACCACTGCCTAGATCTTTCAGGTGTTTCTGATAACTCCTTCACAGCTGCCCAGGGATGTGGACGATTTGGCCACAAACCCTCTAACACCTATCTCCACAGGTCTTACATGTCCCTGCCACCTGTGTCTCCATGTATACAGACCCAGTGACAAACTATCTTTACAAGCTGATAGAATATGTTTCAGCGTGCCAAACCCTGTACGTAATCAACAACTAGGGTCTGCACCTACCCACTGTCCAAGAAAATATCACCTGTAACACATTGCTTATTTTTGGCTTGAAATGAATTGAATAATATCCAGATTCTGACTTTTGCACAGAAAAACCGTCAATATTAGTCTCATAAACCAAAAAGAAAAAAAAAATCTGAAAATACTTATGTCTATCATACAATGAAAAGAAGGGTCTATAATAGTTGTTGTTCCTTTAGCTCCTTTACGTCTGAACCAATGTACATTTATGATATTAGAAAAAAAGTACACCATTTAACAGAAGCCAGTTTTGTTTATTTTTTTAAGTTGTAACCTGTACGTCCAGCTTTATCTGCAGATTTAATCAACAGACTGCCTCACGAACGGCATATCCCACCATTTCTTAATTTACATGTCCTTTAGCTGCCTATGGTATTACATTCGTGTGATTTTATTCAAGCTGCTTTATGTTGTCTCATTCAATCCTAGTCCTTTGGCAGCACTTTTTAAATAAATTTTATGTTTCCAAATCCAGAAACGATGTCAAACACAGATCATGGCCAGTGTGCAAATGCACACTGTTATTATTAATATTATTATTATTATTTTATGGCTAATCCAGAGCTGGCCTTGAATAAGAGCATTAATTGTTCTTCCAACTTCCCAGAGCTGATTTGCCTTTGGATTAACAGGAAAAAAGCTACATTTCTAAATAATAGAGGATCATCAGTGTGGTTAATATGATCCATGGTGGAGATGTTTTAATAGTCCTTAATAACTCCTGCTGAATTTCACTCATATGTTGGCAGATTATTTTGATCCCTATATTTAATATATTTAGTAGGGATGCACTGATATGAGAATTCTGGGCCATTGCTTATACCTGGTATTGCTGATGTTTATATCTCATTACAAGAAATTGAGATTGGATCCCACTAGATTAGCATTACAGAGAAATGTAAAATGTATCATTAGAGTTAAAAATGCAATAGTATGAATTAAATACAAACAGTTTAAAACAATAACATCCATCCATCCATTATCTGTAAGCGCTTATCCAGTTCAGGGTCGCGGTGGGTCCAGAGCCTAACTGGAATCGTTGGGTGCAAGGCGGGAATACACCCTGGAGGGGGCGCCAGTCCTTCACAGGGCAACACACACACTCACTCACACACACACCTACGGACACTTTTGAGTCACCAATCCACCTACCAGTGTGTGTTTTTGGACCGTGGGAGGAAACCTGAGCACCCGGAGGAAACCCACGCAGACACTGGGAGAACACACCACACTCCTCACAGACAGTCACCTGGAGCGGGAATCGATCCCACAACCTCCAGGCCCCTGAAGCTGTGTGACTGTGACACTACCTGCTGCGCCACCGTGCCGACCCAAAACAATAACATAATACACAATATTATTACAATAAATGGGACATTAAATATTTTATGTTTGATATTATTGGAAAGCTTAAATTCCAGTCTCAGTGAAGTTGCAGTAATTATAGTATTATACAAAAGTCTGTCGATACCAGTACGGTTCCATTATCATTGTGCATCTCTTTTCAGTGCATATGTACAGAAGAATTTGCAGCGTCAGTACATGTGGGGTTACTTTTGTATTGTTTTATCCGTTGTTATGCTTGTCTCTAGATTCTCCCACTTAACTGGGTGTCCTTAAGGTCACTTATAATTATTATATATATTTTTTTTCTTCCACGACAGACAAGCCATGGCCTCTCGCCGAGCGCTGAAAGCAGTGCTCATTGACCTGAGTGGAACTCTTCACATTGAGGATGCTGCTGTACCTGGAGCTCAGGAAGCACTGGCGAGGTTAATCAAAACATATGGCTGGTTGCTACATCTGGGAATTTCACCCCCAACTGAACTGAAGCTAGTGTTTGGTTTTGTTTCAGGTTGCGGCATGCTCCAGTAGCTGTGAAATTCGTAACTAACACAACAAAAGAGTGTAAGAGAACCCTGCATGAACGACTACGCACGCTCAATTTTGACATTGAAGAGCAGGAGATCTTTACTTCTTTGACTGCAGCTTGCAACTTGCTGGAGCAGAAAGCAGTGAGGCCCTTGTTGCTGGTAGAGGACAGTGCAATGGAAGATTTTGCAGGTGAGTTGTAAACAACAATTTACTAAAACAGATGATCCGCAGCGAGACTAGGTTTTGCAGGGTTTTTCTTTGTTTGGCCACATTTAATTCACTCATGAAGAGTTGTATAATCAGTTACGGATCCCAACCTTTTGATTTCAGGCAGAAAAACACTGTGCTATATTAAGCTGCAAGACCGCAACATTAGTTATGTCGTGTTTTTACTCAAAGTCCTACCCGGTCACACATTTTTGAAGTTCTTCAGGTTCTTTCTCTTCGTCCCAGGAATTGAAACCTCAGATCCTAATGCTGTTGTGATAGGCTTAGCACCCGACCATTTCAACTACCAAATGCTTAATAGTGCTTTCAGGTGAGAGCTTAAGTCATATTGTTCTTTTGATGTAGGAATATTAAGTACATTAGTTACATTTTTGCATGTCTGTATTTTTTATAAGGCATAAGAAAATGGTCAAAAATTACTTCTGTAAATTTGCCGTTTTGGAGATACCAGGAATTGTTGTTACAACAAATATATGAGAACTATTCTCAAAGATGTTAAAATATTTTTTATAAGAAAGTTGCAGAGAGCAAACACAAAGTGATATTTTTTTCTCTCTTTGTCATTAGGCTAATTCTGGATGGTGCCCCACTCATAGCCATTCATAAAGCCCGCTACTACAAAAGGAAAGATGGACTGGCCCTGGGGCCTGGGCCCTTTGTGACTGGACTGGAGTATGCCACTGATACACAGGCCACTGTAGTGGGCAAACCGGAGAAAACCTTCTTCCTGGAAGCTCTGAGAGACCTGAACTGCAGTCCAGAGGAAGCTCTGATGATTGGAGATGTAATTATTACTCTTCATTCATTGGTTCGCTGCACGATTTCTGCATATTTTGTTAATTAATGAAGATTTTGCCAAGAATAACAAATAAAGTTCATGTTGCACTTACAGGATGCTAGAGATGATGTTGGAGGAGCTCAAAATGCAGGAATGCTGGGAATCTTAGTCAAAACCGGTAAGATTATCATTTTTAAAAAAAAAATATGTCTATTCCATAAGCTGTTTTTGATTATTTATATATTTTATACTTCAACCCAAAGTATAACAGGATTATTGTATTAGTTTAGTGGTATATTATATGGTAACTGAGTTTCTCTCTCTCTTTTGTTCAGGTAAATACAGAGCTGGTGATGAAAGTAAAATAAACCCTCCTCCTCACCTGACTTGCGCCAGCTTTCCAGAAGCTGTAGAACATATCCTTCAAAATCTGCTAGAATCTCAATGATTATTAGGAAGCTTTAGGTAAATAGTACATTAAATATTGCATTGTACGTGAAAGGACAAGATAGTACTATGACTTTTGTAAATATGTAATAAAAAGGAAATGAAGTTTAAATAAGTTAATATCAAATATATGTTGTTGATATGTTAGGGTCACACACCAGTCCTGTTGAGCTTGTAATTCATATTTCAGTCTAATTCCTAGTTGGCAGACTCCTCATGGCTTGTAACAACACCTAACAGAACAAGGTTTTTGGTTTAATGCTTGTACTTTAGAAATAAATATTTAACAAAACACACTTCAAATACATATTTTTTTGTTAGTTTTTATTTAAAAAAAAGTGTACATGTCCTGTTATATAGGTTGATCCTGTGTGTGCGTGTTGTGTTGTGGTTATCCTGCTTTTGCACGTCTAATCCACACTGGTATTAAGATGGCTAGAGCCCATCTGGTATTAATACAGAGTCACAGTGAAAAAGTTGCATTGTGTGCAGTTGTTGTTGTTGTGATAACAGTTCAGGTTGTCAGCTCAGACAGACTCATATTCTCTCTCCCAGGCAGAGAACCTGTCCGTCAGCTTCCTGGCCGACGGTTTGGTGTGAGCTATCACCTCCAGGAAATCTGCTGTGGTCACCGTTTCTAACTCAATAAACGGCATGTCGCAGTGACCTGTAGAGACACACGATTGACCTGGAGCTGTGTGCTGTGTAAGAGGAAATTGTAGGGTAGAAGCAGTAGTTTACTGTAATTCATGTAAGGAAACGTATGTCTTACCTTCGCTGTGATTCTCTAGGGCATCAAAAATTTTCCGGACAGGCCTCATTGCAGCTTCTTTACAAACAAGTCTGATATCTGAGCCAGAGTAACCTTCTGTTTCCTTTAATAATAACGGATCAGAATCAGGAAGATTAGCTATTTACACATTTACTCGTTTTTGATGTTGAGATTTCTATAGATGTTTATTAGTCATGCTTTCAAGCATTATTTCTTGAATTAAGATAAATTATCTGCATAATATTCTGTGTCCGCGAGGGTTTCCTCCGGGTGACTGTCTGTGAGGAGTGTGGTGTGTTCGCTGTGTCTGCGTGGGTTTCCTCCGGGTGCTCCGGTTTTTTTCCGAAAAACACGCGTTGTTAGGTGGATTGGCGACTCAGAAACTGTTTGTAGGTGTGAGTGAATGTGTGAGTGTGTTTTGCCCTGTGAAGGACTGGCGCCCCCTCCAGGGTGTATTCCCGCCTTGCTCCCAATGATTCCAGGTAGGCTCTGGACCCACTGTGACCCTGAACTGGATAAGGGTTACAGATAATGAATGAGTGAATGAATATCTGCGTAATATTTAGAGTAAAGTACCCATTTGGTAGAAACAAGGGAACTGGCCTAAAACACTGTAGCAAACAATTATCATATACAATGCTGAAGCCATCTCTTCTATGGTAGTAATACAGCTCAAGCAGACAGGGATATAGGAGAGTAATCACACCATTCTACAAGCTCAAAATAAAAAAAAAACTGATTTGTTTTCCCACAATGCACCTTTTACTCCCCTCACATTTGTTTAAGAACCATTTGAACAATTAATTTTTGAAGGACAATGTATCCCAGATTTGTTCTTCAAGCCAAATAATAATGATGGCAGCTTTTTTGTGTGGCTCACCTGTGCAAGAATGTCGTAGGCGAGTTCAGTTCGGAGCTCCACTTCTCCTGTTCTGCTGACTGTAGGAAGCCAGTGCTGTATCATTGCTTTTCTAGCTGGACCAGAGGGAAGACCCACTAGTATCCTTTTCTCCAGTCTCCTCAGCATGGCATGGTCCAGCTCCCTGAGACCAAGAGAGAACACAGAGTGTGTTTTTAAACTGAATTGAAGCTCTAAGAACGATCTGCTGTATGTATCATATGCACTATATTAAAGTGGTCTCACCAGGGCAGGTTTGAGGCAGCCAACACAAACACCAGATCATTGGACCGAGCCAGTCCATCCATCTGAACCAGCAGCTCAGTCTTCATCCTCCTGCTGCCTTCATGCTCAACTCTTCCAGCAGAAGAAGGGGGGAGGAGTGACTTGTAAAGACCTCTTAGAAGCTTTGATTTTTCACTAAGTGTTCTTTTAATTCTTTTCAGTAGGCTCTAAAAGGAAATTTGTCTGGTCTTACCCATGTGCACCTCTTTGTCCCATCACAGACTCCAGCTCATCCAGAAAGATGGTGGATGGAGCATGATACCTTGCTAATTCAAACAAAACCTGTAGAGAAATGCCAAGAATGTGATTAATGTACAGGTGAAAATTATGACTTTTTTTTTTTAAACAGCTGCACTTTCCCTTTCGTGTGTTTAGTAGACAGAAAGAAAACACCCACTGACCCGAACCAACTTTTCAGAGTCTCCTCTCCACTTGCTGACAATACTGGATGCTGAGATGTTAAAGAATGTGGTGTTGCACTCAGTGGCTACTGCTTTTGCCAGCATAGTCTTGCCTGTCCCTGAGATTTTTCAAGAGTAATTTACATTAGCATTCTAGCAGTTTAACAGTGCAAATGAGATAGATACAAACATTCCAATACTTACATTTTATTATAATTAATAACAATTAACTATGAGAAAGACATTGGCTTAACTGAGGTAATAAATTCAACATCATAAATACATTTGTATCGCAATATTTAGATAAGAAATTCTGCAGAAATAATAGCTCAGGTTTGGACTTACAATACACCCTAAAATACCTGACTATATAACTGTGTTAAATCAGCCAATAACAGTATTGCACATTTAGGGTTGAATGCTTCTGTTGACGTTAGGTCGTTACAGCTGTTCATACTTCCAAAAACTGTTTAATATCGTCATTTCTTTAATTGGGAGGTCCTGATTGAACCTCTCCAATGTTCAATTTAAAATAACACCCTTTATTAATTTTATTACTTCACTTACAATTCAATTTACAAGAAATGATACTGTAATATGGCAAGTGCTTCCAAAATTTGAATAGCTAGCCTATGTAAGTGGGTACTCTTTTGTTTTAACTGGGTGCTCTTTTGTTTTAACTGATACATTTATTTGTGACATCACAACCATGACAATGTCTACATTCCACATCGTTTATTCCAAAAACAGCAAGGAATAGTAACGTGGCCCATTTAGTTGAATTTGTTATATATATAAATCTATATATATATACTTTCCTGGTGGCCCATAGAGCAATAAACCTTTCCATGGAGAGAGAATACCTGTGAAGAGTTGAGGGTACTGGAGAAGAACGAGAAAATATACAATTCACATTTAAGATTACAACAAATTTGTATATCAGAAATCATATAATTATTATCAGACATATGGACTACTTAATGTGTCAGGCCTGATTCCTTCTTATTTACTCCTGTCTTTGTCTTAACCACGGGGGAGTCTCCCAGGTGCAGACCCTAAGCTGAAGCTGCTATAAGCTGAGACAGAAAGTTAGCTACTGACAAATGAAAGCTGTAACTAAGGATATTTAAAGTCAACTTGCGACATCACAGTTCCTTCAGAAATAAACTGCTCCACTGTTATTAACTAAATAAAGACAAATACTTTAGATGTGGCCTGTGTGGCAGGGTCCCTTGGCAGATTTGTCATCGGTGCAGAAGACAGGAATGAGTAAGAGATGGTGAAAGGCAAGATTGGGTGGTATTCAAGTATGGATTTAGTGTCAACTAAAGATATAACTGCTCGCACTGTGCTTTCCTCTAGCCTTTAGTGAGATATTCACAATCGAAGTGCAGTGGCAGCTTGAGAAATACCACAGTGTTTAGCAGGCTCGCACCTTAATGGGGTAGACGACAGCCTCTTTGACTAATCGTTTGGCAGCCTCCAGGCCTATAATGTCGTCCCATCGCACGTTGGGGTTGTGTAAATAGATTTCCTTTAGGGGACGACAGCAGAGAGGTGGAACATAACAATTCATTAATATCTGTTCTTTGTGTGTGTGTGTGTGTGTGTGTGTGTTATTGTACAAGGTTCTAATGTGCACACATTGGCTATTTCTCAGTAAGTTACAAAGACATTAATAAAGACAGTAGTTATTACAGGTTATGCTTAAACAGGACTGTATTATGTACAGTTATGTGCAAACGATTCGGCACCAATGGACAAAAGACTTTTAATGCTCAATTACTGTTTACTTGCTGAATTTAACACATTGGACAAAATAATGAAACATTAAAATGTGTCCAGAACAAAAGTCATAATTTAACAATTACAATTTTTTATGACAAAAAAGTATGTCTTACTCTGCTAATAACAGCAGCTAACTCTCTCATCTCATGGTTCATTCCATAGAAGGCACTAATGGGCTTAAGCAGCCGCTCCTGTGCAACAACAAAAAGAAATCACAAGATGTAGGTCGATATTTTGAAGAGCAGCCATAATAATATTATCACTGTTAATAAGATGTCTAATAAAATACAGCCTAGAGTAACAGATACACAACACTGCAGTGACACTGATGTGGTGGTAGTGTGTTAGTGTGTTTTGTACTGTTGTGAATGGATCAGACACTTCAGTGCAAAAACATTGAGTCAGCTGGATCCTGTGAAAGGGGGCAAACAAAGTATACAGAGCAACAGATGGACTATAGTCTGTAATTGTGAAACTACAAGTGCTCCTGTGTGGTCAGTGGAGCTGAAAGAATGGACAGTGAGTGTAAAAACAAGAAGGTGGTGTTATTGTTATGGCCCATCTGTGTATTTTCTTAAGGAACAACAGCTTATTCCCTAATATTCAACAAAATATCAGCATTTCCTTATCATCTTTATCAAAGGACAGTGCACTTACTGAAGGATCTTGATAGCTGTTGGAAGCAATATCATTAGAGGTTCCTTTAATTGCATCCTGAATTACACACCTGTAGTCAGTCTGTACACAGAAGAATATTAATGTGCTTCAGATTTGTTGTCGAGAAACTTGTGGGGATGTCTGGAGCGAGGTTTGATATCAAAAGGCATTTACCTTCTTCTGTGTAGCCTCTCCAGCTCCATTCCTGACGATGGAAGACACATTCAGGCCAAACCCTGTGCTCTCTGCCACATACACGCCACCGTTCTCTTGAAACTAAGTAGAACAGCTGTGACATGAGTGTGTGAGCTTGGTGAGACCTGGTTTATAACCACTTTATGAATAAGGAGAATAAACTCACACTGCTAGATCTGCTTGAGTCCTTCACAGCTGCTTTAGACTCAGGCTTTCTAATACTGTTCCTGGACTGGGGCCGCTGAATGGAGGCAATTCTTGGCAGTGTTTGGGTTGTACATGGGGTCCTGTCAGATAGGAACATAAGTAGCTTAGTGCAGAGTATAACAGACTTTGCTTTCTGCATAACAATCTCAAGTAAGCTCACCTCTTTTTACCACTGCTTCTCACAAGTCTATTATCCCCTGTGTGGAAAAAATAGTGCAGCAGTTTAAACATTAGTGCCTTTTAGTGTCTTTCAGATGCAGATATTTACTATATATTCATTCATTCATTATCTGTAACCGCTTATCCAGTTCAGGGTCGCGGTGGGTCCAGAGCCTACCTGGAATCATTGGGCATAAGGCAGGAACACAACCTGTCCTTCACAGGGCAACACAAACACACACACACATATTCACATTCGCTCACACACACATACTGACACTATTGGTTCGCCAATCCACCTATCAACATGTGTTTTTGGACTGTGGGAGGCAACCGGAGCACAAGGAGGAAACCCACGCAGACACAGGGAGAACACACCACACTCCTCACAGACAGTCACCTGGAGGAAACCCACGCAGACACAGGGAGAAAACACCACACTCCTCACAGACAGTCACCCGGAGGAAACCAACACAGACACAGGGTGAACAGGCCACACTCCTCACAGACAGTCACCTGGAGGAAACCCACGCAGACACAGGGAGAACACACCACACTCCTCACAGACAGTCACCCGGAGCGGGAATCGAACCCACAAGCTCCAGGCCCCTGGAGCTGTGTGACTGCGACACTCCTTGCTGCACCACCGTGCCACCCTTTGCTATATATAATAAAATATAATAATCCCACCTACCTTGTTCGGGCAGTTTCTTTGTTAGCTTGGGATATTTTTGGAACTTGATGAAATAATAACTTTCATACTCCATAAGAATAGTGTCCAGGTCAATGTTATCACAAACTTCAAAGCGACGCAGTCCAAAATTGCTGTCCTGCTCTAGGGCACTAGCAGCATCCATGTATCTGTACAGTGGTTAATAACAAGAGATACTACATAATAAAAATTTAAATAAATAGTCTAATGCTTCAAGGTAAGATAAGTTAGTACAGGCAAAACCTCACCCTTCCTCCATTAAATGATGATAAATCAACACAAGCAGGCTTCTTCGTCTTGCCTCTGTTCTCTGTTCATCCTGAAAAAACAGACGGTTTAGGGTATCTGTGTTCACACATTTTTTCTTGTTGTGTAAACCCTGTGAATTTACCAAGCTACCAAATATTTTAAAAAATTCAGTGTGTTTACTGTGATTTATTATGCTTTAATTGCTTATTTGTGGAGATTACTATGATCAAAATCCTAAATAGGTGTTCATCAGAGGGTTGGATTCAAAGGTTATATTTTCCACAAACTTTTATTATATAGAACATGTTTAAATACATTATTGAATAGAATAACTGAAATAATTATAAACATATGCTACCAAACTTCTTATCCTTTGCATATAATTACATATCAGGTGAATTATTGAGTAAACTATTATTAAATATTGAGATATTTGTTTACAATAGTCTACAATGCGCCACAAGATGGCGCCACATCTCCGCAACAAGAGGGGTGAGCGGGTACCATAGCAACAAGAAACTCAAACGCCTCAGTGAGACGCAAATTTGGAAATGTTCATCGCTAATACACATAGAAACAACCATAAAAATAAACCACAGCTGTGGTATAAGAATGATAAAACACGAATAAAAAATATTTCTGTGAACGTATGTATATGTAACGGTACACTACGTTACTTTGCTCACTTTACAGCTGGCGATAACTAGTCAACGTTAGCTTAGCTTCACTTTAAGAGACCCTCAGATAATAGTAAAATGAGATGCAATTACATACGTTACTTTTTTTAAAAGCTAGTTTTCTTACCGCTTCTCTCGCCTGATTTGCTGTTTTTATAGCCTGATAAGACAGCTCCATTATGCTTCTAGATGTGGAGGAGCTGTAAATAACCGGCCACAAACACGCATGGGCTGGTAGTGGTAACAAGTACTTAAGAGTTTTTACTTACTAATACTAGATTAACTATTTTGTCCCTCCTCCCTCATTGATTAACCCCCTAAAAACATATCTAAAATCGATCTAAAACTATTCCAAGAAAAACAATCCCAATGCTATGACGTAATCTACACATTCACCTTCAATGAATACACGTGGATCTGCATGAAATTAGATTCAGCCTCTAGCTCAAACCACCCCTCCACCACTTGCCTGCAGCTCCAAAGCCCTGCCCTAATTGGGTGAAATTAGTTCCTTAGGTTTATGACACAAGAGATCCTTTGCTCTTTAAATACACCCCCTTGAAACGGTTTATGGAACAATACTGGTTCAAAGCAAAATTGCTCACCCATGGTATTGACACAATATTTTACAACGTATTTAAATTAAAAGCAGAACTCTCTTTCAAATTTCTGCATAGTAATTTTGCCATTGACGTGATCAATCTGAAAGCAGTAAACTAAACAAATATAATGAAAATATGTACAAAACAAAAAATGGATCTTAAAAGCCTCCTTACTTCATTGAGCAGACGGACAATCTGAAAATATTCAGGACAGTAAAAATTAATGAGAGCTGCACTTAAGTAAAACATAACTAATTACTACACACCTCTGCTGAAAACAAATTAAATTTACACTGGATTATTCAGAGGGGCGGATTATTCACACAGTGGTGCAGCAGGTCGTGTCGCAGTCACACAGTTCCAGTGACTCTGTGAGGAGTGTGGTGTGTTCTCCCTGTGTCTGCGTGGGTTTCCTCCGGGTGACTGTCTGTGAGGAGTGTGGTGTGTTCTCCCTGTGTCTGCGTGGGTTTCCTCCGGGTGACTGTCTGTGAGGAGTGTGGTGTGTTCTCGCTGTGTCTGCGTGGGTTTCCTCCGGGTGACTGTCTGTGAGGAGTATGGTGTGTTCTCCCCGTGTTCGTGTGGGTGTCCTCCGGGTGACTGTCTGTGAGGAGTGTGGTGTGTTCTCCCCGTGTCTGTGTGGGTTTCCTCCGGGTGACTGTCTGTGAGGAGTGTGGTGTGTTCTCCCTGTGTCTGCGTGGGTTTCCTCCTGGTGCTCCAGTTTCCTCCCACAGTCCAAAAACACATGTTGGTAGGTGGATTGGCGACTCAAAAAGTGTCCGTAGGTGTGAATGAGTGTGTGTGTGTGTGTGTGTGTGTTGCCCTGTGAAGGACTGGCGCCCCCTCCAAGGTGTATTCCCGCCTTGCGCCCAATGATTCCAGGTAGGCTCTGGACCCACTGCGACCCTGAACTGGATAAGCGCTTACAGATAACGAATAAATGAATGGATTATTCAGAGGCAATTTACAAAAAATCATTAAAAAACACAAATTTCCAGAGCAGAACAGTACAAATTAAAGTTTTATTCTGGAAAGGCTGGACAGTATTGAACATCATTCACTCAACATTCCTTTGACAGAATTATTGCCCAACAAAAAATGAAGGAACAACTGTTATTCAAAATAACTAAATATTCAGAGTCTAAAGTGACTGATGATTTGTAAGATGAAAAACTGTAATACTTCATACCTCGTTTAATGTTGACAAATTTTAAATGAACAAAAACCTAACAGTTGTGTTTTCCGCAGGATGGACAGGTAGATTGTTTTTTTCCCCCACAGTACCAAGAGTACTAAGAATATAGTGCTAGAGTCACACTGCATTTTAGTTTACAGTAAGTGCTTTGCAGAAATCCACTGTGTTGTCAGTTCTCAGCCACCTAAATTTGAACTCATGAAAATGTCTTTTGGTTACGTGACAACATTAGGAAAGTACAGCAGTATACAGTATAGCACCAGGGAACAAGGTGGTCTTCAGAAGAATCCAACCTCAGTCAGGTAGGTGTTGGCTTCTAATAGCATTCCCTTGATGTACACACGGAAGGTATGGCCTAGTGTCAACAAGTCCTGCGTGCTGAAGACTGTGTCAGCCAGAGCAAAGCCCAGTGTGGATGGAATGAATCCTCTGCCATACTCCACCATCCAGGTCCCTGAGGTCCACTGTACTGATGTAGCTTCTCCGACCGTGTGCACTACCGTGTCACCTGCCAAAACAGAAGAAAACTGTGTTTCAGCTTCTATCAGGAGAAGAATGTATGCAGTTTTGTGATTTCCCTATTTTAACAGCTTGTTAAATCAGAAGTTAAAGAGTCTGAGGTGTGCTAGATGTGTGGGATTCCCTGGACTGGGATTGGGAAACACTATGCTTGTGCAAAAAAGTACAATACCAATACTATACCTGGGTAGTATGTTTCACTTTTTGTTGTTCCCTCTTTCCATTGTCGAAAGGTTCCAGAAATTATGGTGTCCGATATTTCTGCCCAATATCGACCTGGACAAAAAAAGGAGTATTGTTCAATTCCAGTATACAGGTACAGTGCAGCCAATTAGCTTTTTGCTATAAATTTCAATCATTCATTAATTCATTCATTATCTGTAGCTGCTTATCCAGTTCAGGGTCGCAGAGGGTCCAAAGCCTACCCGAAATCACTGGGTGCAAGGCAGAGATACACCCTGGAGAGGTTGCCAGTACTTTGCAGGGCGACACATATTCACACCTATGGGCACTTTTGAGTCGCCAATCCACCTACCAATGTGTGTTTTTGGACTGTGAGAGGAAGTCTGAGCACCAGGAGGAAACCCACGCGGACACAGGGAGAACACTCCTCACAGACAGTCACCCAGGGTGGAGTTTGAACCTACAACCCCAGGACCCTGGTGCTGTGTGACAGTGACACTACCTGCTGCACCACCGTGCCCCCCTGCTATACATTTACTGTAGAGAATCTCCATTTGAACGTTGTGTAGTCCAAGCCTAGGCTTAGTACATTCTGGGAAGTCATTCTAATTTGTCAGTACAGAGAAGGCTTGCTTCTGAGGTGTGTTACTGCAAGCTTATCTAGAAAGTCTTGTTAATCCAGATTAGATCTGAGAGCAAAGCCTAGTTACCCGTTCTAGGCCTAAACATGTTATCTGATCTAAATGTGATAGACGAGAGGAGTCACCTGAGTGTCCGCTCGTGTCCACGGCAGTTCCAAAGAGCAGCACATACTCAGTGAGGGAGGCGTGGAGCAGACACATGGAGCCCATCCATCCGCCGGCATTTACAAACACCCACTGCAGGTCTTCGTCAGGAAGGATGTGGCCTGGGTATTGCCTCCGCAGCTCAACCACCACCTTAGCAAAGGCCTGCTCATGGTCCTGACCTATGGGACATGGACAGACAGACCCCAGAAAACAGATAAAATATACAAGCATCTCACTAACCTAATGGAAAACAAACAGGTCAGTCAAAAAGACAACTGCAACTGCAAATCATTCATTCATTATCTGTGCGCTTATCCAGTTCAGGGTCACGGTGGGTCCAGAGCCTACCTGGAATCATTGGGCGCAAGGCGGGAATACACCCTGGAGGGGGCGCCAGTCCTTCACAGGGCAACACACACACACACACACCTACAGACACTTTTGAGTCGCCAATTCACCTACCCACATGTGTTTTTGGACTGTGTGAGGAAACCGGAGCACACGGAGGAAACCTACACAGACACAGGGAGAACACACCACACTCCTCACAGACAGTCGCCCAGAGGAAACCCACACAGACACAGGGAGAACACACCACACTCCTCACAGTCACCCGGAGTGGGAATCGAACCCACAACCTCCAGGTCTGGAGCTGTGTGACTGCGACACTGTTTCCAAATCACTGTGACCCATTCTGAGTTTAAAATTCAGTTCCTTAAACCAAACCAATACACATCAAAACAAGAACAGTTTTTAACTATGTACAGATTTTCTAAAATATAGAATTCTCATTAGGTCTTATTCCATCTTGTACAGCTGTAGTACAAAATTCCCAAAGATATAGAGTTATAAACATTATAAACAAGAAACAAGCAGTGCAGCAGTCTCCCTCCAGCTTTAGTCTCAGCACATTAGATAATTTGACAGACAACATAATATGAGAATTATGACCAAAACAGGGCCCATGTCTAATCTATTGCACAACAATTATGATTAACTACTATATAAAACAGCCTCAAGGTCCAACAAGCCAAAGCTGGATTTCTCAGTGAGCCAGATAAGCCCAAAGCGTGAGTCGTCCAATAGGAAGGTCTTCTACCCCTTCTCCGATTGGTTAGACTTGACTTCGTGTTATCTGGCTAACATAAGAAGTCTTGTGTTTTGAAATACACTCCCCCGGACTTGTGCTATAGTAAGATTACCTGCGTACTGTTTGGCCAGTTTGGCGACGTCCTCTTTGGTAAAGACGTATTTTTTATTTGCCATCCAGTACTGCAGACACTGTGCCAGTAAGACCATCACTCCCACCGCCACCACGAGTTTAAGCACTTTAGTGGTGAGAGACATTGTAAACACGACTAATTTACGCACAGATCAACATTAAACAAACCACCACTAACCGCACATCTGACCAAACCGAGTTCAACAGACTAAACCCATCAGTCCCGCTCTCACAGCCCGCTCAGCACCCGCAGCAGGAGCAGGGTGAAGAGGCCAGAGAGCAGCCGCACCACGGTCCGAGCTCTCACAACCAGTCTGACCAATCAGCGCTCGAGCTGGACCCCAGTCAGCCAATCACATACTGTAGAATATAGACTAAGGAAGCGCGCCATGCCATGGCGCACTTGTGAACGTCAGCACGGCGTACAGCATACGCAGCATAACACCCCCCCTCAGCATTTTTTTTATTGTTTCGTTTTTTTGTTTATTATTCAAACTTTGTGTATCTTATAGAAAATGTAAACGAAGAGCAAATAATCTGCACTTTTCTTAAACCAACTTTCTAATATACTCGTACGAGACGAAGGAGACTGCGTATTTTCAACGCAAAAGTGTTGTATCAAAGCTTTAAGGGATTAGAGTTGAAGGTGGAATCTCAAATGTCATACTGCTCCCTTCATAGGGCACTACCTAGGGCATGAAACTAAGTACACCAAAATGTTAGTCGGAGTATGGTACGTGTTTTTTTTATCTACACTCTTCCGAAGAACCCTTTACTTACTCTCACATAGTACACTAGGTAGGGAGTAGGACGCCATTTGAGACACAGCCAAGCGTTTGAAGCAGCAAATGAACACGCAGAGACACAGAGAGAGAGATAGAGATAAATTGAACAGACTTGAGATAAACTGCACAGACTTTGGAAGACTGACCTGCGCTGCACATACATTCATGCCGGACAGGAGCCTAATATCAGAGATTGTTTACGTTTAGTTTCAGAGTATTAGGAGACAACTGAACAATTAGTGAAATATGGAGAGTGAGAACAAACTCAAGTTCGACCCCAGAGGTAAACAGTCACACTCCCACTACACTTTTACTTAAAGGACGGTGGTGTCAGTTGGCTTTCTGCTGGCAAAACACCTTAATATCTCGTTGAACAGCGTGTGTCACGCTCTTAACTCGTGACAATTCTCCGGAGCAAGGTTCTGCATTTCATCTATAAGTGTGCACTTCCTAGCACAACATCCATGGATCTTGTTATTGTATTTTTGAATGAGCTGAAATATGTATGAATCCAGAGAACATTCTTTATTCTTTGGTCTGTTTCTAAATGAACCTAGGACGATAACTGAAATAAAAAAACACACACTTATTCACTCAAAGACTCACTTTTGTGGGCAGATTTGCATAGCCAATGCACATATGAGTTCCAGAGGAAACGTACTCAGACACAGGGAGAACACAATAGACTCCCCACAGACAGTGACTCGAGGAAACGACCAAACCCAGGACCCCATGATACTGTAGTTGTGTATTAGAGATCTCCTTGTTTTTCCCCTGTGACAAAGACCATGAGCATAAAACGCATAATTCATAATCACATCATGTAAATTTGTTACATAAATAATAACATGTAATACAAGAACACAGCATCCAGTGGAACATTTTGTTTAACATGAATGAATGATGGTGTGAGTGAGGTAATGATTAAATGTAAGACTAAGTGAAGGAAGGAAGCTGTGAGAATGTAAGTGAATAAAGCAGCAGGTAGTGTCGCAGTCACACAGCTCCAGGGGCCTGGAGATTGTGGGTTCGAGTCCCGCTCCGGGTGACTGTCTGTGAGGAGTGTGGTGTGTTCTCCCTGTGTCTGCGTGGGTTTCCTCCCACAGTCCAAAAACACACGTTAGTAGGTGGATTGGCGACTCAAAAGTGTCCGTAGGTGTAAATGTGTGTGTGTGTGTGTTGCCCTGTGAAGGACTGGCGCCCCCTCCAGGGTGTGTTCCTGCCTTGCGCCCAATGATTCCAGGTAGGCTCTGGACCCACCGCGACCCTGAACTGGATAAGGGTTATAGACAATGAATGAATCAATGAATATAAATGGAAATATTTAATACCCTCTGTTGGATCTTGTCCGTTCAACCCTATTCTATGCCTCAGAGCACCAGCACCTGCGATACAACCCCCTGCAGGACTCCTGGGTTCTGGTCTCGGCTCATCGAATGAAGCGTCCATGGAAAGGCCAGGTGGAGAAACCGTCTGAAGACGATGTCCCACGACATGATCCCAATAATCCTCTCTGCCCTGGGAGCACCAGAGCTAATGGAGAGGTCAGTTTAAACCCGTGTGTGCGTTGCCAGTGAAAAGGATGGTGGTAAAAATGTCTCTTGGGGGCTTTCAGTTTACAAAATTATTCAATTTGAGTACATTGCTATGGTGTGGTGTTTTGAAAGATTATTTTGTATATGAAGTGAGAGAACGCCTGCAAGGGATCTGAAATAAAGGAGTATTCACTGATGCATTGCACAGATTCATTTATATTTTCCTGTAGAAGTTATTCTTTTTAATTAAATATTTCCAATGTACTTTTAGGCTTATATCACTTGGGAAGCATGTTATTATCTATCGATTCAGCTGTTTTTCCTCCATTGTCTTCTGTATCTGTTTCTTGATACTGAGCAGCTTTTAAAGAGTTTGCTACATGAGCAACTTTGTGAATCTTCTCCTGAGACAGAAAGTCTAGCCCTGGGCACTGTGGTCTTTTTTAGTGCTCAGGTTTAAAAAAAATAAAAAAAATAAATAAAAAGAAACTCCCTCACTGAGGAAACTGATGTGTCTGCATTCATTATACCCTCTCTTCTGACTAAGCAAAAGAAATGATGATTTCTCAGTTTCACTCCTCACACTCTCCATTTGTCTTTGTGATTTGCACAGCTATGAATAATTCTGGGCTTACTGGGCTTTTTAAATACACTCTTAAATATGACAGATGTCCTTGGCTGATTCTTCTACCCTGCATATTATTTTGTAGCTAATCAAGGGTGTTGGTGAATAGCATTAAGGAAATTCTAATTAAATATTCCACTTTTGAGCCCACATTATTTACAGTTTGAAATATGTAAATGAAATATTTAAAGCAGGAGAAAGTAGGTTAAAAGGTTAAATATATTCAGCCAGTTCTATTTTTATTGCAGGTGAATCCCGAGTATGACAGCACTTTTGTCTTTGAAAACGATTTCCCCGCACTCCAGCCGGATGCCCCTGACCCAGGTAAGATGATAAGTTCCTGCTTCTGGGATCTGAATGGTTAGTCTCAGACAATAATGAAAAATATATACAGATATATGTAAATTAGCCTTTTGAAAGCAGTGTTTCATCATGAACATCCGGTCTGTGTTTCACAGGTTCAGATCATCACCCGTTGTTCCAGACCAGACCTGCAAGAGGAGTGTGGTAAGAACATATGATCGTCTCCTGCAGAGGAAGCATGGGTTTAGTGTGAGGGCTCACACCACACTGAAAATGTATTGATAAAATGGAATAAATAGCATTCGACTTCCGTAACCAGTAGAAAACGTGGGGTCGGTGGCAGTGAAGGAACAGCACTGTCCTCCTCCATTAATGAGAACGGCTGAGGTGCCCTTGAGCAAGGCACTGAACCCACAACTGCTCCCTGGGCGCCGGGGTTTGGCTGCCCGCCGCTCTTGGTGTGTGTTCACAGCCCCAAGTTTATGTTTTGTGTGTGTGTTCACTGCCAGAGATGGGTTAAATGCCAAAGATATTTTTGTTGTATGTTGTGCAATGACAAATTAATTTCACAATTTATTTAATTTCAAAATGAAATGACTACTTCCTCAGTGGATGCTGCATGTTGGTGAATGCCTGCGTATCCATCATTTCTTCAAAAATGAAGTGTATTAATAGGTTTCTCCCTCATTGCTGCAGAAATAACCCCTGCTCTTCTGTGAAACCTTTACACTACATGTTTGACCCAGGTGGCAAATTCAGGTCCAGAAACTCTTCTAAGGCTGTTTTGAAATTATTACCATTAACTATTCAAGAATAAACAGTAATTTAATTAAATATTATTAATTTAAGGGCGGCACGGTGGTGCAGCAGGTTAGTGTCGCAGTCACACAGCTCCAGGGACCTGCAGGTTGTGGGTTCCATTTCCGCTCCAGGTGACTGTCTGTGAGGAGTGTGATGTGTTCTCCCTGTGTCTGCGTGGGTTTCCTCCGGGTGACTGTCTGTGAGGAGTTGGTGTGTTCTCCCTGTGTCTGCGTGGGTTTCCTCCGGGTGCTCCGGTTTCCTCCCACAGTCCAAAAACACACGTTGGTAGGTGAATTGGTGACTCAAAAGTGTCCGTAGGTGTGAGTGAATGTGTGTGTGTTGCCCTGTGAAGGACTGGCGCCCCCTCCAGGGTGTATTCCCGCCTTGCGCCCGATGATTCCAGGTAGGCTCTGGACCCACGGTGACCCTGAACTGGATAAGGGTTACAGATAATGAATGAATGAATTATTAATTTAGCTTATTATGATGTTGGAACATTTCTGTGAGGGTTTTATTGTCTCCAACAAGAAACCAAATAGTGGACACAGCAGCACCGCTGGACATTTTAGAAAGATGCCATTACAAACCTTTTTTTAAAACAATGACCATAAATTGTAAGTACAAAGTGTTACCCAATAACTGGCTCAGCTCTGGGCTTGTATTCCATCAGACGTTTATTATTGGATTTCATCTGCTTGTACGTCATGGTTACGGACCTATAGGTGACATTCCTGAGGCATTTCGGAAGTTGTACCAGCCCCATTAACCCTGACATATTAGCAATAACCGAAATAACAGGAATAATATAGCTGCCTATTAGGACTTCTTTTGCTCAGAGCAAAGAGCTTCATTCCACAGTGCATCTCTGTTCTACTCCATCATGTGTTTCTTAAGGCACTTGGTGGAAACAGTCTGCTACAGATGGAGAAATAAGAGCCCAGACCACCTTCTTCCATGGCATACTTTGTAAACAGACGATTTCTAGCTGTGAGGAGAATGAGCTCCCTTGCAGCTGGCTGCACGCCCCTGTCGCTGTGTGAGTAAACTCGTCCAGTCTGCTTGTTAGCGAATGGTGCTGCAACTGCTTACAGCTCTGGAACATGCCCTCCAGAGGGGGTCCTGGTGGAGGAGAAAGGCTGAGGCTAAATGATTTTGTGTTCGAACTTGAGGCAATGGATGATAAATCAATGAAGTGGGGCTGCAGGGTCTTGGCTTATATCAGCACTAGTGTAGTTCCTTAATGAGCTGGAACGTACCTTGAGTAGTTTATTTGTTTTTGTCAACCTTATGTGCTGGAGGATCAGTCATAGTCGGGCTGTCACAATCACACTTGTTTACTTTATTGAAAAAAGATCATTGATTAAAATGGCACTATTTTTCAAAAGGGTACTTTATCTTGTTCCAATATGTTTCCAAAGATTTTACATGGTTTATTATTACTCAGTTCCATGGTTATTGTTAAGTTAGTTGATACATGGGGGGAAAACGTAGGCAGATTTCTCGGATACTGGATTAAGATATTAACCATAATCTATATAAATTATGATAACCCATGGTCACAATACAGGACATTACATATTCATGAGTATTGACACCATTTTCAAGGTCCAACGTACAGAGGGTCTAACACTAATGAACACTTTGCACCACCATGAGGGCGGCACGGTGGCGCAGCAGGTAGTGTCGCAGTCACACTGCTCCAGGGAGCTGCTCCAGTTGTGGGTCCGATTCCCGCTCCGGGTGACTGTCTGTGAGGAGTGTGGTGTGTTCTCCCTGTGTCTGCGTGGGTATCCTTCGGGTGACTGTCTGTGAGGAGTTGGTGTGCTCTCCCTGTGTCTGCGTGGGTTTCCTCCGGGTGATTGTCTGTGAGAAGTTGTTGTGTTCTCCCTGTGTCTGCGTGGGTTTCCTCCGGGTGCTCCGGTTTCCTCCCACAGTCCAAAAACACACGTTGGTAGGTGGATTGGCAACTTGAAGGCACAAAAACTCCTTTGAAGGACTGGTGCCCCCTCCAGGGTGCATTCCTGCCTTGCACCCAATGATTCCAGGTAGGCTCTGGACCCACCGTGACCCTGAAATGGATAAGTGCTTACAAATAATGAATGGATGGACTTCAGTGTTAATGTTTTTACAATTTGATGATTTTTATTGTGCTTTTATTTGATTATTTAATTTCTTTGAGGTTATTTAAGCCTTCTTGTTATTTTGATTGTGAGCAGTTTATTAACGGTCTTTCCTGCCAAGAACAAATCTATATATCTATATATATCTATCTATAAATCCTTATCTATTTTGCCGAAGCAACACTAGATGGTGCTGTCATCAAGAAAGAGTTATATTTGCTGAAATTCCAGTCATTTGTGCTGTACACAGTTTCTCTTGAGTAACCTCTTCTGCTGTCCTACCTCTTTCATTTACCAACAGTAAAAGTAAAATGCTGGAATAGTAAGATCAGCTAGTAGTGGTAAACATCATGTGATCTGCTTCTACGATTAGTGAATGTCATTTATCATTGGGTTGAAGGTGAAAACCATTTCATCTGCTGCAGCATAAAGGAATCAGATGTGATTGGGTGTGTGTGAGTGTGTGGATAGTATCGATCTAGTATTTAGTATTGATAACCTAAGGGAAAGTCTGAATGGAAGTCTTTGTAATGGCCGAACAGTGTATGAAATGTGTGTGTGTGAGTGCATACACAGGAAGCCAGTTAGGAATCCAGCTGCAGTGTTGTGTCAGTGTAAGAAATCCTCTCATGACTTGCCCTGTGTCTTCTTTCCTCATTCTCTGGCAGCTCATGTTGTTTCGCCAACATTTATTGGTGGAATGCAATGCTTGAGGCTCTGATGTCATGTACAATTCATTGCTGAGGCCACAAATGTGAAGGAGTTGTGGAGAGTAGAATAAGGCCTAGGCTTTTGAAAGAATGTGAGCAAATTTCTGAAACACTGCTGCAAATGATTTTTTAAAAATATATAGTTTGTTTGCATTTGAGATGGTTTACTGGTGGTAATCCTAGAATATGCAAATCATCACTTGTCCACAGAAAAACATGTCTTAATTTTTTCCCCCTGATTCTTAGTTTATTTTGTATTTATTTGAACCTATCACACAGTCACACACACTAACACTTGTGGACAGTTTCACAATCCTCCTATTAGCACGTGTATCTGGGCTGTGGGGGTAACCATGAAGACCCAGGAAGACCCTAACCATAGTGCAGCTTAACCACACCAGCCTTAATGGCAGTCTTTGAATCTTTGCATCTCCTGGATGATCTGTCTGAGTGAGAAATCAGGAGTCTGGCGTGCATGCGTTCTGTTCAATAAGGTACACGGTGTGCAGATTTATAGACGAGCCTACATGTTGGGAGCATGCCCTTTTTATTATTCACTTACGAGGATCAAAGGTGTTCGTATGTAAGGGTGGACGTTTACAAGCTGTGTGTCACAAGTTTAATTTGATAACGCCCACTCAGCAATATGCCCCCGAGGAGGTCTTTAGATTACATATGCCACTAGCAGATCCTTTTTTTTATTCAACCATTGCTTCTGTGACTGCTTCCCAGACTTGAATTAATGATCAGTACAACCTGCTCAATTATAGAAACAGATTGGTTATCTGGGAATTGGCTAAGTGAGTGAACTCAGAATAGTGCGCAAGTAGTGAATTAGACAAGCTAAACCCCATGAAAATGAAATGCGATGAATTATTTGGTTAATATGTTAGAAATGATAACATAAAAAGAAAGTACAGGAGGTCCTTGGGTTACGACAGTCCTGAGTTACGATGTTTCGTGGTTACGACACATCTCCCATTTACTGTATAAAGCCTTGTTTCGGCTTAAGTGGGTTTGCGTCGTAAACTTCGTAACGCGAAATTCGTGTTTGTTGTGCGCGGTGGAAGAATACACGGTTACGCGGTTCGGGACCGAGGAGGATAGGTGTGAGGATAGGATAAGTGCTTACAGTATGTTATTTACGTACAGTATGTACGTATGTTCCGACTTACACCGAATTTTGGTTTACGACTTGACGTAGGATCGGATCAACGTCGTAAGTCGAGGACCCCCTGTACTGTAAACCGTCCCTGGATTACAGTTTAGAGAAAGTGATGTACAATACAAGTGAGTACTTGTTTCCTTGCTTTTTTTTCAGTAAGGTCATGTGCTTCCATCCCTGGTCTGATGTCACCCTGCCTTTGATGCAGCCTGAGGAGATCCGGAAGGTGATTGACAAGTGGGTGGAGCTTATTGAAGAACTTGGCCAGACTTATCCATGGGTTCAGGTAATATAAGACAATTTATGTCTTTCAGGGGATGTTAATCAAATTTGTGTTTAATGTGTGATGTATTAGTTTTACGTTTTAAAAAGGGGAAAGCCAAACCACAGATAAGATAGTGTTACTAAAAACATGACAAGAGAGCCATGTTTCATCATACCATTTAATAGTTCTTGAATGGTAGGTGCCAAAAAGTTAATGTGGTTTCAATTTAATTTAATTTTTTCTTCAACAAATTCAGTTAGTTACTACTTTGACGTCAGTCTTTACTGTTATGTGATCTTAAGGAATGTCTGCAAATTACTTGAAAAATTATGTTCATTGAGGTCTATGCACATAGAGGCGTTCATTCCTTCCTTTCTTTCTTCGTTCCTTAGTTTTCAGGGTTGTGGTGATTATGGAGCCAGTTATATGCTAAGTTTTTAGAATGGTCTCTATTTCTAATCACTATGAATGTGTGGTGGTCTCGGCTGCCAAATTTGTGCATGTTGAAAATTTCACATTGAGTAGTTAAGCATTAGATTTAGCACAGCATTAGTACAGTACAGTTCTGGGACATGTGTATGAATGGTTATTGCACTCAATGGTCTAAGGGAACAACAAATACTCTGTATTTTATTTTCAGAGGCCAAAGTCTTTATGTTAAAGTCAAGCTTGACCAAAGACTTGGAGTACAACAATTGACTCATTTTTCCACTTATGTCTTTTTCAGCCTTGGATTTCCTTGTAGTATTTTTACCTTTAAAATTACAGCTTTAAAGCCATTGTGATGTTTCACTGAGCTTTAACAGAGAGAAAAGAGCCTTAGTTGCTGCTACACACTGCTCAGCACTGCAGAAACGGCACTATGTGATTACTGATAAAGGATGAACAACAAACAGCCCACTTCCCTTCCTCTTGATTTCAGGACAGTGCTGTAAAATTACATTAAACACTATGGAGAGCCCAGGAGCAAGTACCAAGTCTTACAAAGCGTTCCCATAACAATTAATGTGTTTTCAGGAGTGCAGTTGTTTCAGAAAACTTGCATTTCACATGCTCTGCTGGCACAGGCTCTTATCTCATGTTTGCTTTCCCCCCCATGCTCCAGTTACTTAACCTTGACAAACAAGCAGAATGTCATAAATATTACATCAGCTTAGCGTTAGCCTGCTGAGGGGGTGGGAGGGTGGGAGGGTTCTCTTTGCTCATTACTGAACATACTGGGGTTTGTAACGTTGTCCTGAAATGCTATTAACATTTGTACCAAAAAGACTCTCTCCTCCAGGGTCTGTCTTTATCACACAGACATGGATTCCTCCATATTTCCCTTTTACGTAATGTTGTGTGTTTAAAACTGCCTGCGTGAGTCTGGGACACCATTAGCCTCGGCTCCAGTCCCAGCCTTCACCATCTTTGTTAATTGGATCAATTGGGAGCTGGCTCCTCACTCAGGGCTTTTCAGACCTGATCAATGCGCAGCAGCACTATGTGTTTCTTTGGCCTCCCTCAGCATATTAGAGCCTCTAAAGCTGAACGACTGTACACTTCAGAGCCTGCCAGCACTCGTAAGCATCCAGGATTAAGCTGATTTAGTGCTCCCGGATAGACTAGGAGATGCAGTTTAAGAACATGGACACATGAGAATTAGTAGGGTCTACATCTTTATTAGAGACTATATTGGATTAAGGCCGCAAAAAACCCATTGTGATGAAGACAGCGATTTCACTGAATTAATTCGTTTTTGGACAGCATTAACCTCTAGGATTAGTTTATATTACGTATAAACTAATCTGAGAGGTTAATGTCCCAATTGAGTCAGCAGAGAGTTGGTGACTATTTTTGCATTGTGCCCTTCAGCATTGAGTGACCACGCTCTGTAACTTAACACAGTCTGCCACTTTGTGGCTGAGTTGCTGTAGTTCCTAAATATTTTTCAATATAATCCCTCACAGTTGATCATCAAGTAATTATTAGGATTGACAGTACCACGCTCAAATTCTGTGATTGGTCTGGAAAGACAAAAATTCTTTCAAAAATGATAGTAAAGCACACTGCATGGCTAGGTGCTTGATTTTATACATCTGTGACAATGGGACTGAATGAATCACCTGAATTCAGTGAATAAGTGGCCTGTTCCAATACTTTTGACCATATATTGTATGTGTTCTCTGGATATTTGCTGTATATCCAATTATATCGCCAGATTTCTTCTAAATACAGTGGAACCTCTACCTACGAACTTGATCCGTTCCGTGACCTGGTTTGTAAGTGGAAACGTTCGTTTCTCGAGTCAGTTTCCCCATTTTAAAACAATGGAAAAGCAATTAATGCATTCCAGCCCCCCACCCCGAATCTCACCCTTTTTGCACTGATATATGTTTACAACACTCTCAAATTAGTAAAAAAATACATGTAGCATTACTAAAAATAAAAAAGAAAAGACAGTGGTAACAGTAATAAAAAAATAAATAATAAAGTTTTAAGTGGTTTCACATCGCTACCTTGAAGACGTGACGACTGGCTGGAGGAGTAACACAGGCACTGGCTGTATGACGGGAGGTGGGGGGTGGGTGGAATAACGGAGAGTAGGTGGTGAATGTGGGGAGACGAAGCGTAGATACGGCTTAACTTAGCACGAATTTCGATGTCTGCTATTTACACTAATGCTAAATTGCTAAAGCTACAATTTCCTAATCTTAAAAGCTCACTCAAGTCTGGATGCTGGGAGACTCGCCTATTGAGGTCAGTGGCCGTTTCCAGCCGCCGGCTCGGTGGAGGCTCGGGTTCGTTTCTAGAGTCATGGTTCGTTGGTGGAGGCAAAGATATTTAAATGCCCGGTTCGTATCTTGGAAAGTTCGTTAGTAGATGCTTTCGTTAGTAGAGGTTCCACTGTATTCTGAATAAAATGGACATTGGATTTATGGCAAAGGAAGAACGTATTTAAGTAATTTAGTAGCCATTTCAGTGTACTTTAAACTAAATGGAAAGCCGTTTCTTTGATGTAAAGTAGGTGTTGTCTTGCTCTCGTAGGTGTTTTCTGAACGTTAGAATCGTAGATGAACTGCATGTCCTTCAGCTGGTGAAAGGTCAAGCTGTGTACAGAAATTACAAAATGCACCATTCACTCCCAACTGCAGATTGTGTGCTTTCTAACTGAGTTATGTCACTGCTTAGGGCACTTGTGTTCTGCTCTCAATTCATAGCTGAGGCTGGGGCACATGTGAAGACATGCTTAAATTTTTCTGTCAAGGACTTTTTGAGACTTCGAGAGCGGTTCACTTAATCGTTAAAGGTCAGCTTGTCTACACATCAGTCCAGTCATTACTGCACGCTTGTCCTTGAAACCCTTGATGCACACGTGACGCTTCAGAGCAGAAAACAGCACAGCCTTGTGTGACTCGCCACTCGAGAGCACCTCTCCAGACCCCTCTCTTTGTTTGTCTGCTGCAGAGCATCACTCTTGGGCCCGTTCAGATAAGCCCTGCCTGTTATCTGCTCTCTGTTAAAGGCATCAGAGCATGTGTTCCCTTTCGCTCCCCAGATTTACAGACCCTGATGAGCAGGGACTTTAGACAAGTCAATATTTATCAAGCGGAGTAGACAAGGGCAGATCCTGCACAAATCCTCTCATATCACCCCCGTGGGAGTCCTGGGGAAGTCTTAAAATTCTCCCAGACAGGAGGTTTCCTCTTAAACAGACCTCTGTGTGCTGTTGGGGTTTGGTCTGGCATGTTTGTGTGTTTTTGCACATCGCATTTAAGTATATTGCATAATGTGATTGCGATATGCAATACACAACGCAGTGTTTTGTTGAATTAGATCAGGGGTGGGTTCAGGGCACCTTTACCTAACACCACAAAGGCAACTTCAGCTCATTCCTTAAGTATTGGATGGCAGTCCATCCTTCCAGAAATGTAGTCCAATGGAATGGGGCTTGGTATCTTGACCTTAGGCCCATAGGCAGCTGAACAAGAGGAAGAGCGTTTTCTCACAAAGCTCAGACACACTCTCAATCTCAGTCTAAATCTAGACTAAAACCTACTTTTTCAAACAAGCTTTTGGTTAATCATTCACTTTCAGGTTACTCCTTCTCTATTTGTGTTAGAGAAGTCTATTGGGCTATTGGTTTTCAGATTATCGCCACTTTGTATTAACCCTGTCATATGACCATAGCTACAGCTCTTTTAGTTAGCTTTCCGGTACCACCAACACACCGCCTGTTGCTGGGTTCTCTTGCCTGGCCTGTGGAAGCTTTTTTCGCAGGACAATTTTGCCCGTTCTTTTCCATGAACCTGTATTTTTATTTGTTCCCTTTGTTTGTTTGGTTTTCTTTCTCCTGTGTCTCTCATGCTTTGAGATGTCCTGCTGCTCTCCTGGTGTTGCCCTGATCCAGCCCCTCACCCTGTGTGTCCTGTACAAGATCCTGGCTTTGTCTCATCTACACTATCATGCTTGGCCATGCGGCTTTATCTCAAATTAACTCTGCACCTACTTTTGTCTCTCACAGAATCACCTCCTCCTTCCTCAGACTCATACATCACTAATATTATACATTCACATTACTATAATCCCTTCATCTGTCATCAGTTCACTTTTGCTTCTGTTCTGTTCTCTGTTGTGTCTCTGGTGTCGACCCGAGGAGGATGGGTTCCCCGTATGAGTCTTGGTTTCTTCCTCGTGCGCTGAGGGAGTTTTTCCTTGCCTCTGTTGCCCCTGGCTTGCTCATAGGAGGCTTGGACCCGGATCTCTGAAAAGCTGCTTTGTGACGACTTTTTGTTGTGAAAATCGCTATATAAATAAAATTTGATTGATTGATTGATCAAGAGCATTCCACTCTAGTGATAGCCCTGTTCTGTGGCGATTATACACATGTTGCATATGCGTAATGGACAACTTGTGTCAGTAATGGGTCCATGTCAACAGATCTGAGCTCACTAATATTAATATGAAAAGCTAGATTATATTTGTACCCTAAAATTTCAGCTTCAAAATTGTTGTGATGCGTCACTGACCTGTTATGAGGAGAAGAGAGCCTTTATTGTTGCTACTTCAGGCTCAGCACTGCAGAATCTGCAATATGTCATTCATTTATTCAATCATTCATTATCTGTAACCCTTATCCAGTTCAGGGTCGCGGTGGGTCCAGAGCCTACCTGGAATCATTGGGCGCAAGGTGGGAATACACCCTGGAGGGGGCGCCAGTCCTTCACAGGGCAACACACACACACATTCACTCACACACTCACACCTACGGACACTTTTGAGTCTCCAATCCACCTACCAACAAGTGTTTTTGGACTGTGGGAGGAAACCGGAGCACCCGGAGGAAACCCACGCAGACACAGGGAGAACACACCACACTCCTCACAGACAGTCACCCGGAGGAAACCTACGCAGACACAGGGAGAACACACCACACTCCTCACAGACAGTCACCCAGAGGAAACCCACGCAGACACAGGGAGAACACACCACACTCCTCACAGACACACACCCAGAGGGGGATTCGAACCCACAACCTTACCTAGTTTTCCATTAAGGAGTGTTAACAAATATTTGGACATAGTGCATTGTGCAGCCGTAGTGTAGTGTGGGGTGAGGTTCAGTGCAAGTTTATAACTGTGCGGTTTGATTTACAGTGGCTATGCGCATTGTGTCAGAGTGCTGTTTTGTATTTTGCATTGTTTGTCTATGACAGCAAGACACAGCTCAACTCAACTAAACATCATTCTCTCTCTCTCTCTCTCTCTCTCTCTCTCTCTCTCTCTCTCTCTCTCAGATCTTTGAGAATAAAGGCGCTATGATGGGCTGCTCCAACCCTCATCCTCACTGTCAGGTATGATGCGTCCACCTACCCCCCCTCTCTCTACCAATTAGTGCTGATGCTGGCTCGATCTCTCAGAGATAGAGAGATACTCTGATATATTTTTTCCCCTTTCCTGTGGATTAAGACGTTGCCACTGCAGCCTCTAACCATCTGGAATGCACCTTTAATAGGGCTTTAACTGTCACCCCAGCGTGGAAAGTGTCGAGGAGTAGGGTCTAAGGCAGAAGCAGCTTAACTGCACTGTGGGCTCCAATTAGAGAGCAACAAAGATGTTCCAGCAGCACTCACTGCCGCAACTGTCTGTGTTCGTTTGGCCTGCCGCCCTGTAGGCTTCTCTGCATCTGGGTTTTAGGTTTGAATCGGGGAGAGGAAGGAGTGTACGTGCGGCAGGATATGTCTGGATGTTTGTGTGTGTGGATGTGGATGCTTATGTATGAGTACGTGGATCTATGCCACCAGATGTGTGCGGATGTATATAAATATGCGTGAGTTTGTGTGCGTTTTTGTGTGTGTTCAGCGATATAAACAGTTTATATGATAGCAATTACCTAACATTATGTGCTTTGTGAACTGCAATGTGAGTTATGAAGGTGCATACACATAACACACTAAAACAGCTGTAATAACATCAAGCGAAGAATGAAATCACATTGTGACAGTATCTGTGTCTAAACAGTACCAGACTAGCTTAGTTCTGGACAATCATTGTCTTCATGGCATTTGTTTCACTCAGATATCTACGTCCCAGGATATAAAAGCATCCTGCATTATTTATAGTGTTGCTAATTAACATTTTAGCTTGCCTTTCCAGATTGTCGCTTTTTTTATTTAGATATATACCACCAGCTATTGTTTGTCACAAATGCACATGTGCATTACAACACCGGGTGTCAGTCAGTCAGCCAGTGATTCACTGTCTTTAAAAATATAGGCAATGCGCTCTAGGATAGAGCATGTGCTGCTTTCTGCCTGACAGGGCTCAGTGCGGCTGATGCAGGTTACAGACATCTTCGTCTCGCTCTCTCATTTTCTTCTTGTATTCGGTCAGCTGTCTCTCACCCTCCTTGTCTCCCAGGCGCAGGCTGACTGTTGCTGTGCTGATGCTTCTAGCCTCGTGCCTCCTCGTTCCACTGCCTTGTTGCACCTTCCTCAACCTGGAGCTGACAGAGCCACTAGGGGGCAATAGAGGACCTTGCGTAAGCTGAGAGATTCGTGAAAGGGGCCTCAGTAGCCACCTGTTCTTGTTTTTCCATTCAAATACCTCTCTGTGGGAAAGCATGCTGAAGCCACTCATACGGTAATGTTCTCATGGTATGCCATTGACATGTCATTGAGTTAAATCAGTTCAGACTGAGAGATTAGCCTGGTGTGGTGGGCTAGCTGTTCAGCTAGAGATGGTGCTTATTTTGAACTGTGTTTTGCTGTTAACTGATACTTCCCTTTGGGAAATCCTTTCTAGACCTGCGACAGGCTTCAGCTGTGTTTTAGAAAATCAGTTTTGATTGTTAGTTTCTCTTTGATTTCTTTTAGTTTGAAAAGCTAGTCTGTTTATTTCAGTCAAGAGGCCGGTGCTTTATATAAGTATAAACTCTAATGATGTTAGAAGCCAGTTACGTTTTATGACTTCACCAGCATGATAATAGGGTTTAAATGTACTAAATGAAGCAAAATGGAGATGGATATCATCTTGTAGCTTCTGCAGACACTTCATCAAACAGCCCCTCCTTCTTATAAGCCCTAATAGTTTCTTTCCCCTCTCCCTTAACACAGTTTCCCTGGTAACCACTTATCTATACATCACGATTTCACCATGACAGCTCCCAACCAAGCCCCCTCTGCCACCCAAGACACCCTACACGAACCTGCCTCCCACACTGCCTGAGTTTCAGGTGTATGGTTCAGAGTCCAGATTTCATCTAAGTCAAGCTAAGCCTGACAGCTTTTTACTGCTGCACCCTGCAGCGTCTATCAATGGGCAGAGCTAAATATAGGTTGACAAATCTTCCTCCCTGTGTGTGTGCTCCTATGGGGAGATAGCAGCCTTCTGTATCTCCGCTCTCTGAGCATCAGTGGAGGATGCTGGCTCTGCCCCTGTTTGCCCTGTTAGAGCTGGATAAACCTGCCCAGTGCAACTGTGAGTTAGAGCTGAGTTAAACAGACTTTAGTTCAGGAGGCAATAAGGGCTGTGAGTGTCTACAGTGCAGGAGAGAAAGACTGCATGAAGACGAGTGGGAGACAGTGAGAGTGTGAGATAAGGAGCAAAGTGGGAGGAGTGGGACATGATAGGACTGCTACTAAATGTTAGTTTTATTATAGATTTTTCATTCGATTAATCAGATGGTTAATCAAACAAACGGTTCTGTCTCCTATAGTTTCCTCTCACTTGATCTCAAAACAGCGCCACTCATTCATGGATCATTCACTGGATGTCCTCATCGACGTCAGGAAACCTGAAATATATATTTTTAAGACAAGCTACATCTTATAATGATGTCTTATATACAATTATGAGATTTACTATGTCTTATATTAACCAAGAGATTAATATGAACTTTTTACATCGTCAGTAGAAATGGTGCCGAGAGAATACAGGATGCCATTTTAAACTTTGGAACCTCAGTCTTGGTTTGCTGAAGCCTTGATACTATAGTATATATAATAATAGTAATAATAATCACACTCACAGATGCATGATCTCATCTCATCTCTTTTTTTAAGGCAGAAAGGAAGCAATTCCACCACAAGATCACTTAATGCAGATTTTTCTAGTCAGTGTCTTATTATTTTTCTGAACAGGACTTCTCTTAATGCATATTAGCTCTTTTGGAAATGGTTAAGGGAGATGTTGAGTCCCACAATGGGTGCAGAAAAGTGCACTGTGCTGAAATGTATTACAGTAATATAAACATATGGCGATATTTCCATCTACTTTGGTGTTAGGAAACAATGGAAACCATTTTGTCTCCAAGTCTTCTCATAATGTATTGCAGTCAACTGGGAGGAGTGGTGGGTCGCGGTGGGTCCAGAGCCTACCTGGAATCATTGGGCGCAAGGCGGGAATACACCCTGGAGGGGGCGCCAGTCCTTCACAGGGCAACGCAGACACACACACACACACTTACTGACACTTTTGAGTCGCCAATCCACCTACCAACGTGTGTTTTTGGACTGTGGGAGGAAACCGGAGCACCCAGAGGAAACCCATGCAGACACAGGGAGAGCACACCAACTCCTCACAGACAGTCACCCGGAGGAAACCCACGCAGACACAGGGAGAAAACACCAACTCCTCACAGACAGTCACCCGGAGGAAACCCATGCGGACACAGGGAGAACACACCACACTCCTCACAGACAGTCACCCGAAGCGGGAATCGAACCCTGGAGTTGTGTGACTGCGACACTACCTGCTGCAACACCAAATTTTTTAAAATGTATTTGACGACTAATTCAATTTGCTCGTTCCTTGCATTTCTAGTACGTATGAGAAGTAAAGAAAGAGTGAAAGAAGAGAGGTTGTATCAAAGTAATATTGCTGGATCTCTATCTTGGTATAGTTCTGTTTTTCTTGTTTTTCTCGCTCTCTCTCCCACGCTTTCCTTCTAAAACCGTGTATTCGTATCTGTACAGGTGGAGACTTTCTATAGCCACAGAGACAGCCCTGAGACACATTTATCTCCTTTTATTGATTGTTATACAAGTGTTGGTCTGCTTTAAGGGTGTACATTTCATAACAATTTGCTCTGCTTTCCTGGCTAAACTAGATGTGATCTGTTTTTTGTTTTATGGCACATACCTGGCTGAAGAAGTGCTGAAGTTTGTTAAAAACAAAACAATGTAAAGAAACTATTAGTGAGTTAATGGACTTTAGCATTTAGTAAAAACAATGTAAGTTTTAAACATTAATGGTGCTTTATGTAGTGTCTGATTTTTGGCTTTTTTTGGTTTAACATTTGGCTTTGAGCAAAGAAATAGACCAGTGTATGGAAGATTACATATTAATACATACAATGACTTATTAATGTTGTTTGGTTTGAGTTAATGGTGCAGTTATTTAGGCTTATTTATGTAAACTAATTGATGTGTTTAAGATGTTATTATTTGTCAGCTCCATTAGATTCAATGGGAGGTTAAAGAAGAAACTACAGACCAAACATGTCTGGGGTGCTGGACTAAATTCAGGATAAGGAGACATCATTCTAAGGCCAAACTGATACAGTCTGTGTGACTTTAGCCTTTATCTCCCTGTTTTTGACTTTCCTATTCTGGCTTAAATTGAGTTATTTGACCATGTCTATCATCATTCAGCAGTGTGTTTGTCTGGGTATTTATTTGCCGGCGTGCATTGTTATCTGCAGTTCTACAGCAGTCTGTCTAGCAGTAGCAGGTGAAAGACCCTTTATTAAAACGTCTCTTGTGTCTTTTTGTCAGTTGTGCAGCTGAACACTGTCTCTCAAGGCTAACATATTAAATAGGACAAACTAAGCCACCTCGATTTCTATAAAGCTGTGAGTCAGAAGAAATCCGGTTCTTGTTTCTTGTTGGAAAAAGGACTTTCGCGCTGTAAATTTATTTTAGGATTCTCATTTTAATGAACCCAGTGTTGCTCCAGTGCAGTATCTGGAATCAAGCTTCAAATCTGAACTTGTGTCCTTTCACCAAAGACAAAGTAGTATGATTTTTACATTTTGTTCATGTTTCATGAGCCCAAACAGCATGTCAGAGTTGGGAATTGCTTGAAGAATGCAGATGTGAAGCATAGTGGCAGGCGTGCTTTCAAGAATAAATGAAGGAATTGGGTTATATTGCATACCAGGGGGCGAATAAGAGAAAAAAAAATTGGTAATATGTATGTGTTACTAGATCTCTCCCTCTTTCCTTCTTTCTTTTTTCTCTCTCTCTTTCCATCATGCTTGACTTTCATAAAGCTACAAGATGGAAATAATCACCTTTCTGCTCTCTGTGAAATGTGGATGCGGATGAAAAAAAGACACGGGAAAATTCCGCTGAAATCACTTAAAAGTGCATTAGGCCTAATTCCAAAATTCCCATGTGCAGATATTTGCTGTGAATACTGCTATGCTTTTGAAGTGCTATCCAGGCAGTGTCGAGTCCGTGGAGGGCAGGCCGAAGAGCCTAATTTCCTCCGAGTGCAAAGAGAAGGACCTACAAAAAGGCACTGAGACAATATTAGTTGAGTTTTCAAAGCTGAAACATGGACCTTTTTCTAGTAAATTTCACTGTAACTCTGGTTTGAACCATTTTTTTTTACCCCAATAGAGGTTCTACCATTTCATTCTACCCATGTTTGACCTGCTGAATGTTTCGTCTGAAAGTGGAGAGTTAAATGAGGCCTGTTACAACTCTCCACTAACCCCTTAAATAAACGTATGCTTACTAATGTTGATTTGGCAGCGAACTATGGGGTAGCAATTACCTTGTCCCAGAGCTGTTTTATTTATTTATTTTTTGGGCTAATGTGGAAACAGAGCAGGCATTTGGCCCCAAATTGTGACACTGGAATTCAAGGTAAGATGTCTTCTATTTTAAAGAAACACTCCAGTGTTTTTCAATGTAACGAAAATCTGCTTTCTTTGTATCAAACCATATGTTACAATGGACAGCCATTTCACAACTCTTCCCAGTACTTTCAAAACAATAGAAAATGTATAATATCAATACTCTTACAATAGAAGCTTTTGGGACATTGCTACCTTGTGACTAAAGAACACATCATCTAACAGAACAGATTTTAACTAATTCTGGATATTTTTGTGTGTTATTTTATACACAAGAAGGCCAGAGGTTTATAGTAATGTACTACTGCAGATACCCTCTGAAGAACCATCTCTCAGTTGTTAGGTTCTGTTCATAACTGCTATTATCATCTGTCTTAAGTGGTCTGATCACCAGTGGGCAGTGAGATAATTACAGGAGGTCCCCAGGTTACGTCAGTCCCGAGTTACAATGTTTCGTGGTTACGACACGTCTCCCATTTACTGTATAAAGTCTTGTTTCGACTTAATTGGTTTTGTTTCGTAAACGTCGTAACGTGAACTTCGTGTTTGGTGTGCTCGGCAGAAGAATACACGGTTGCGCTTCTTGGGACCGAGGAGGATAGGTGTTAGGATAGGATAAGTGCTTACAGTATGTTATTTACGTACAGTACGTACGTATGTTCCGACTTACACCGAAAATTGGTTTACGACGCGACGTAGGAACGGATCAACGTCGTAAGTCGAGGACCCCTTGTATCTCCATTTACATCTGGAATTTTCATATCAGAAATGGATGATAAAATGTGTTTCCAGGGTTATGTTCAAGTTACCAGACTAAAGTGACTTAAATCTGATATATTTTTGCCTTAATCCAGATGTTGAATCCAATCTTTACAAATCAGATTTGAGTCACTTTCATAAATGATCCTCAGTCTGATCCTATTCATGGGCACATGATATAAATGTGAATTAAGATGTATGTATGTACTGTATGTGTGTTTGTTTGTATAAGGGCTGTGTATTAGTACGAACCTGATGATAAGATACATTTCAGAATACAGAGATACAATTTTTAAGTAAAATACCATGTTATAAGACAAACTACAATTACTACTCTTTAAATCAGAACAGTAGGATCATATGTGAAATTAGAACGAATATTTAATGCCTGTGTAACTTTGAAAATGGAATGTCTCTTCCATCTGGCACCCACTATCATCCATCCATTCATCCATTATCTGTAACCGCTTATCCAATTTAGGGTCACGGGGGGTCCAGAGCCTACCTGGAATCATCGGGCGCAAGGCGGGAATACACCCTGGAGGGGACGCCAGTCCTTCACAGGGCACCCACTATCATGCCTCGTTCAAACCCTGATAATTCAGCTCACCTTGTCTTGAGCATGCCAACCTTGCAACAACATAACACCTCAATGCAGCTGGTCCAGGCATTCAAATAAAGTTATGTACTCTTTGAATGTTGGCACTCATCTCCATTCTCATCTTGTAATATTTAGTGTCTTTTGTCCTTAGTTCATCTCTCATAGCTTTGTCATTTATAGAGAATAAATATCAGCTGCTGTTGTCACTAGGGGTGTTGCGGGTGGTTGGTTGGGGTTTGCTCTTGGTGTATAAATGTATGAGAGTGTGTAAAGATGTTATTATACATATTCATTTAGAAAAAGAGAGAGAGGGAGCATTGGTAAAAAAACTGATGGGTGATTGGCATTCTCCAGGCAAACTTCGGCTGATGGTTTTATAGATGGGGAGTCAATCTACAGCGTGTAGTGGGCTCCAACACGGGCAGGAAATAAATAGCATGGTGCATGTGGCCGAGAAAACGTCAATCATCCAAACCATCTGTCTGCAGAAAAATATTAATACTTGGACCTGCCCGTGTTGCAAAGCTCGCCTCCAGGTAGAAATCCAAAAATCGGACCGCCACGCTGTCTGTGTCTCTGATGGTGTTGCTGCTAGGTTCTATTTAATGGCAGGAGACACAGTTCCTTCCATTCCATTTTTTTTTTTTGCTTTGGCATTTATTTATATAATTTTCCACAAGGCTGGAGAGGATCAATTATTGTGAAAAAGTGCAGACCAGTCCACGAATTGTGAAAACTATATACCTCCTAAGAAAACACCAATAAATACTGCAATAAGTAGCAAGAAGAATATTTGGATATTGATATCTTGGTTAGAAGAACATTAATTCGATTGTTTTATCAATTAAATAAAGTTTCAGTGCCAATAGCAACCCCTTGTGGTGAAAAGTCAGCCTGCTGGACATGTGAGAGTGAGTGACTTAGTTACAAGTCAGGTCACTGAAGTGCTTCATGTTTACAAAACAAACAATACACCTGTCAGAGATAGGTGCTGTTTGGTTCCTTAAATACGTTTACAAAACGTAATATTACAGACATAATAATAGAACTGCATTCATGTTCCATTTATTTGTATTATTTCCACTGTTGCTAGTTTTCAGAGCAAATGAACACTGTGTGAAAATATCTTTTTAATTTTAATTTTATTAGATGTCCTAAGGCTTTTGTGCAGTACCTCATTGATAGACTAAGTCCCAATGACAGCAGGTTCACAAACCCCTGTGCCCTCCAGGGCTGCCAAGCAGGAGTGTGAAGAGTTTGCGATTACTTTCCCTACCTTCACTCGACTGATCTGTTCTCTCCCACCCCCCCACCTCCCTCCGCTTCAGACGCCTCTTTTATCACTGCTGACATTCAAATCAGTGGCTGGAATACTGAGGAGCTGTGCCCTGGCGGTGCTGCATTTGGTCGGTCTCTCAATCGCACGCGGCCAGCCTCGGGCCCACGCAGCAGCCTCCCTCCCCCTGGCCCAGATTAGCTTCAAAAAATAGACAGAGATGGCAGAGATTGTGCCCTGCAAAAGTTTTGGCACACAGGACTGTCTGGAAATTCATTGTAGATAATTAATTGAATTTTCCAGCAAATGAGGCCATTCAGCTTTTATATTTAGATGCCAAACACCTCATGGAACTGTCTTGCAAGTCACACACACTGTCTGACGGTCTCTCACTCATGTATAGCAGGCTTAAAAGCCACCAGAAGGGGGCGCTGTACATGCTTCAAAATATTGTGCTTTGTATTAATTACATGGTGTCCTTTTTTTTAATACTTTATTGATGTATTTTTTTCTACAGGGACACCATGTTTAATGCATAAGCCTGGCAAGTTCTTTGTGAATGAATTCCTGGTAAAGTTACCCGCATGAACTTTTTGACTCCCTCCTCAGAGTGAACAGCCCTGTCGTCCACTTCGCATAATTAGAGCTCTTTACGTGCTTCTGCCTCAAAAGCAATTAAGAGAACAATGACATTCTGAGTGCTCTTTTGACCAGCTGTCACCTCATTTGAATGCAGTATGATGCAACGCCTTCTTGCCACCCCCCCCACCCCTCCCAGGACGCACTCTACGTGCAGTGATGTTTCATTTCAGACTTCTCAGTCCACCACAGGTGGTCCATCCTAATGTCTCTGAAAACAATAGCTTTAAAAGGCTTTTTTTTTTAATTCTCTCCAACTGTGATTCATATTCTTGAACAGCTCAGTCTCAGACTGGTGTAATCCTTCTGAAGTTCATCTGCTTTTAATGTAGCCGCTGACCACTGCTGAGCAGGCCTGAAAAAGCACCCAAAAAAAATGAGGTGAGTTGAGACATGACCCACTAGTAATGAGTCGTTTTCTTTTGCATGATCCTTCATTTTAAGAAATCCGCGTGAGCTCAGACGTTTTGGCGCGCAGCCTCAAAAAGCAGAATAAACACGGACAAACAACGAGCTGCTCAGTTCCAGATGTTTTTTTGGAATAAAGATCACAACTCATTGCCTGGGCCTTCACAGGAGAAGATGGTTTTCTCAAGTGTTATTTAATTTTTATTGGAGTGTATAAGTTTGATGAGCAAAGAACACATTTTTCTCCCAAATGATTTGCCGCTGCCTGATGTAATTTTGAAAAATAACATGACATGACAGTTTCTTTTCCTGCTTTATGTTTTCACTGTTGTTTGGTCTCCCTCACTGCTCTGGTTTCCTTTCACTTTGATGATGGGATTTCCGTCTCATTTTACTGCTCGCATGTTTTGAAAGATTACATCACGTGAAGAACAGCTCTGTAAAGTTCCCCTTTGCTCTGGCATTGGGTTTGACTCTGTGGCTTGGCCCTGTGATATGTGATATGAAAACTAGTTGTGGAAAACATCGTAGGCATTTGTTCATTTTGGCCTGACTGGCATTTTGTATGGTTTGATGTAACGTTGCCCTCTAGCAGAGAGACAGTTCCAAAATGGAACTATGTCAGAGTTGTGCAACAACATACATGCTTTTGTTCACTAATGATTAAGAGGAACTGAACAGTTTAAGTGGAATAGACAAGGGACTGTTGCAATAGTAGCGCCAGAGCAATAGTGGTGCGCAAAAATCAGAGACCACCATTCATTTGTTACTTTTCCAGGTAAATCTGAATATTTTTTAGAATATTTTGGGAAAATGCACTCCTAAAAGCCTGGTAGATCATGGAAATCAATACGGTAGGCCATAATTAAAACATACATTTGAGAGACAGGACATAATCAAACTGCACTCCAGTTTCATAACGAGAAGACAACACAGTGGGTTTGAAAAATGTGCAGCTCTCAGTAAGCTTTCACTGAGCATCTGAAATGAACAAAAATTATTCTCAGATCAGTGCACGGACTCCACATCTCCATAAATGTATTTAGAATGAATTAGACAATGCAACCAAATTCCAAAACTGACCTTCAGACGTATAGCAAACATATCCCTCCAAATGTTGAGCACATTTAAAATGGTGGACACTCTATTTACTGAAATATTTAGTGTTTAACTGCTGTTAGATTAATGCAAAATATTTAGTTTGTCTTTGTGTGTAATTTCCTGCTGAATATGATTTTTTTCTGATGCTGAGAAATAAATAATGTGTGCTTAATGGCCATTTTTCTGGAAATTAACTGATGATGGATGGTCTCTGACTTTTGCATGTGTATCTGGGCCTGTGGGGCAATTTAGATGTTTACACACAAACTCAGTACATTTAGGGACTTTGAAACTAACTCAAAGATTCAGTCCAGTGGGTCTGACTGCAACCTAGGGCTGCAAAATCTCTCAGGGCTGGAGATTAGAGTCTGCAGAAATTGCTAGAGAAAGGAAAAAGCTGTGGAGACTGTAACTCTGAATTAGTGGCTTTACAGAGCTGACCTGCCTGTTCCCATTAAACTCTCAGCCATTAGTTGGACCTGGAATGTCTTTCTGTTGCATCAGTTAATTTTCTGTTTTGGACAAGTTCATCACCTTTTGATTGGGCAGTGTTTTTTTTTTTTCTTCTAATTACAGCTATCTCTTCCATTTCCTGCTTCTGTGATACTGCTGGCTACTACTAAAATTTGCATACAGTAAAACATTCTTTCACTGTGCTGTAAATGAACCAAGTTAATTGTTTGCTTGAGGTTTTTTTTCATGATATAATTATATAATTGGATAATTATCATTAAGCTTCGCCTTATTACACCATAAAAACTTCAATTACACCTTAATAAAGAAATGTTACATAGAACCAACACCAATCACAGAAATGTTGGTATGTTGAAATTATTTAATTGCATAGCAACAAGTCTCCAAATTGAACATAGGACTGGACAATATCTCATTATTAATATGTCACAATATTAAATATTTCAATAACAGTATGTTTTTTATACTAGTTTTCAATATTTCAATATAAATTTACAGTACGTAAGATATTAGATATTATATTTGTGTGATGGTGATTGTCACATGCCACAGATCCATGTATTTCATATCATTGCAGATGTTCGATCACATGGCCTTGTTCCCCAAGCCTACTGACCTTCCAAAAGTCTGAAGGCTTTTGCATTTTCATTTGTAACAGAAACTGCCTGGTCAGAATTGGTTGGTCCACTCATTAAACTGGACCATCTTCCTAATTATCATTCTAAGAATGACCATTTTTCTAAATGTCATTTGTTCCAAAATAGCAATATTTTCCCCTCACACTCGTTTTTTATTTATCTTTGTATGTGTGGTGTAGTCATTATTCAGATAGCCTTGAAAACAGATGGTGAGTTTACAGTGGTGCTTAACTTTTAATGAATAACACCCCCCCCCCCCTATGTGGCCAGCCTATCTCCTCATGTCTAGCTGCTATCGACAGCTTGGAGGAGTTGGCTCACTACAGTTGAAAAGAGATTAAACAGGAACTTTTACTAGCATTCCACATTCCAAATGTAGGGGTGAAGAAAGCTGGGCATTCTTTCTGAAAATCTGTTAAAGTATGACCAGGACAATCAAGTGCAATTCCATTTTATTGGGCATTAAACTTGATCTCTAATGAGAGAAGCCAAAAGGCCTAAACATGGCAGGTGCATTGGAATCAGCGTTGGAAAAGAGCCGGGGGGTGTTTCGGAATAACCGCATGGTTCTCGTTGGCTCTTTGCTTTCGTTCAGTCTGCCTTGAAAACAATATCGCACTGGGTAATGTTGCATGTTGATTTATTACTCACCTTAGAAGATAATAACCATTGACTTAAATGGCTCCTTGTCACTGCAAATGAAGCCTGGAATTGCTACTGCTTGAGCTCGACTCATTCTGCAAAGACTTTGCACTAATGTGCTATCGAGGCTTTACCTCATTTAAAGTCTGTTGAGCCTGTGAAAACTAGAGCTTAGTGCTGTTGTGTTGTCCGTATTGCTATTTTTTCAATAATTGAACGAAATGAACCTGTAAAATATGCAGCATAATATATCACACAAAAGCAGTGCTTTGGCTAAAGAGCTTTGGTCATTTAGAAAAGAATACTTTTCATATTTGGTGGCTGAAATGTAGGAATGCACTCTGAATGCACCATGCACCAGTCTTGATTTGAAAATGACTCACTGTGGACAGTCAGCTTTTTGTTGATGATGCGATGTCCTTAAATCTTCAAGAGTTCCTGCTCTGCTTTGCTGTTGGAAAAAGAGTTTTTAATGGAATGCACACACAAATTGAACTTTGCATTGTGTTAAACTGATGGTAAACAGACCAATAGAAATGGTGTGGGAGTGGAGAGGGTGATATGGTTCAGACTGTAAATTTTATTTCCTTTTTTTGTCTTGTGGAGTTTACAATTAAAATTTTCATGATGGTTACTCATGTTACAAAATATTGACCTTTTGGTTATGCTCTGATATTTATAGCTAGGATTATTTTGTCCAAAATGATTTTTTGGGACTTCATGAAAGCTCTGATTCTTGAAAAAGTCAATGAAACTCATCTGAATCAATGATTTCACCCAATAGTGTGCAGCCGTGTTATGAAATAGAATGTATTCCTGGTTCTACAAAAAAAACACTGATTTCATAAACGAGATCTGCATCTGCACTGATCTGGACTGGAAACTCCATGCTGTACGATTAAAAAAACAAACAAAACAAAAGTTTAAGTGTAAAAGCTTTAAAAAAAAAAAAAAAAAAAATCTGTGAACATGACACTCAGGAAGTCTTTGCTGAGTGAGCTCTGTCCAAGTTCCTGTACTTTTGAGTTCATCTCTGCTTTAGTAGCAGGGCCTGAGATGGCGATCCTTTGATGGAAGCTCTTGAGACAGTTGTGCTGCTGATACGGAGGAGAAAAGAGATTCTCTCAATCACAAAGCACACAGATTCTCCCTCTGGCACTGGGTACATTTGGAGGTGCATCAAATGTTCCACTTCCACATTCTCTTGAGCTATCCTTGTGTTAGAGTTACTGATGCACTCCCAGATACAGATACAGTGTAAGATACCAACACTGACTTAATAAATAAGTAATAAGCCTCTAAACTTGCCTAAACACATATCTGAAGATTTTATTCAATTAAATAAGGCGTGAATTAGTTTTAATCACTTCATTTGTTATGTTAAATGTAGGGGTTTGGTCCTGTAGAGTGCTGATTTGAACAAAACGATAGAAATCCAGATTTGATGGATGCAGGTAATGAATTTGTACAGTCTTAAATCTACAGAACGATCTCCTGAATCATGAATGACTTGTGTTTGTTGGCTTTTTTAAGCGTAAATTTAAAATTATTGAGTTAGATGTTCATCTGACGTGTCCGGTAGAAGTGCATTTATGCTTAGTGCTGGTATTGGATTGGTTCTCTGCATCGGTTGATACCCTCAAGTGTAGAGATCAGGTTTGTTGTTGAGAGAAAGAGAGAAAAATGGATTGTTGCGTCCTTTTCTGGAAATGTGGATTAACTCTAGTCAATGAAAAGAGAAAGTAAAGCCCAAGTCAGTATCCGTTTCTTTACTTAAATCTTCACTGTGAGGCAGAAGATGGAAGAGATGCTATCTCCAAAAGTGCTTATTAACTCTAACGGTCATGCAGGATAATTGGGATTTCCTTGCTCCCCGGTTTGTCTCTTTCTCCATTTGCATATGTGAACGCAAAGCTTTGCTGTGGCTGCAGTTTTTTTTATGACTGGATAGGAGAGGAGGCATATCATTATTTGTTATCGTGGTGGGGTGGGGGTGCAGTGCACAGGGTCTTATCTGTTTGTTAAATGTGATAGATTAGTGAGGCTAGCTACACTGGCTCAATAGCTCTCTCTGCTGCTCTTATTTTCCTCTAGGTTTGGGCTAGCAGCTTCCTGCCTAATGAACCGGCCATGGCTGAACGCTGTCAGAGAGAGTATTTACAGAAGCATGGAGAGCCCATGATGCTTCAGTATGCTCGCATGGAGGCCCAGGCTCAGGTAACAACCCACCACACATCCATATTCAACCAATGTTTAGACTGAAAAACAAAAAAAGATGTTCTAACGATGCTTCATAGTTGGCTGCTCCATTTATTCCAAGTATGTATGTATCTTTACACTTATATAGCGCCTTTCTAGACACCCAAGGATGCTTTACAATCCACACTGCTCAGAACACTTAATCCACACACTGGTGAGGAACGACCGTCCACCTGGAGGACTGCATCGGGCACTAGGGCTTCACCCAGGACAGAGTGCCAATCCATATCTGAGTACACACACATACAGACATTCATCCACATACACACTCATTCACTCACACAGCAGGACAGTTATTAGACAGAAGCCAATTCACCTACCCTCCATGTTTTTGGACTGTGGGAGGAAACCGGAGACCCCGGAGGAAACCCACGCAGACACAGGGAGAACATGGAAACTCCACCCAGATAGGACTTGAACCCAAGATCCCAGCGCTGGGAGGCGAACGTGCTCACCACTAAACCACCGTGCCACCCAAATGGGGTTTATCCATATCTGGGAAAACTACCCCTAGAATTTAACCTCATCTCGCCCAATGTCTCTGCTGTAAAGCATTTAGAAACCTTGTCTTTGTTGCCTTTAACGTTTCTTAAAAGTGCTTCCCAGGTAGTTGTGAAGTGTGCATGTCCATGTTGGACATAATACAATGGATCAGCAAGTGACACTGGGGCTTTCTGTGCTGTTTTAATGTTTGGATGCAGTCTCATCATGTGCTTTACCATATGAAATATGTCACCAGATAATTCACATGAAGCAGTATCACAGATAAACACCACATTTCATAACAGAACAATCACTTGTCTTGCATCAGCGTGAAAGGGTTAAGCTGGTGAGATAAACCTATGCCTATGTCTTGTCAGAGTGAGTTAATGCTGCAGGTCTACAAGGTACAAGAAGATTGGAAATATCCATCAAAGAGATTACATGCTGAATGATGACATTCCTTCATGTCCTGTTCATCTTAATGTAGTCCGAATAATGTGCTTTTTTTTTGTTTTATTTTATTCAGCACATTACAACCAAGGGCAGGAAACTACAGGATGTGTGTAAAATTCTACCCGTTGTTTGTAATGTGCTGAATAAAATAATAATAAAAATATATTATTAGCATTATTCTGGCTGCTTTGTGTAAATGTATTTGTATTTTGTATTTTGCTTTGTCATTTGTAAACAGCGCTATACAAATACATTTGATTTGAATTTTACTTCCACAATAAATGTAAGTGGAACAGTTCCGATGCAGGGGGGACTCGAGGTAGTGTCGCTGCAGTACAGCTCCAGGTTCCCGGGGTCCTCGGTTCAATCCACACCTTGGGTCACTGTCTGTGAGGTGTTGGGTGTGTTCCGCCATTACTGCATGGCAACCCGAAATACATGTTGGCAGATGGATTGGCTGTGTGAAATTGCCTGCAGGTGTGAATGTGAGTGACTGGGTGAGTGTGAGAAACTTTCCACATGTGTAAGTGGGAGATGAGTAATTCATACTCCATGCTTGTTTCAGATTTGAAAAAATATTAAATATTAAAAAGGTTTTTTTTTTTTTACCGGAGGCTCACAGCCATTTTGAAAAGACATGAATTAAATGATGGTGGTCCTCTGACTTTATTTAACACATACAAATATAGGTTTTAAGGCGGCACGGTGGTGCAGCAGGGAGTGTCGCAGTCATGCAGCTCCAGGGACCTGGAGGTTGTGGGTTTGATTCCCGCTTCAGGTGACTGTCTATGAGGAGTTGGTGTGTTCTCCCTGTGTCTGCGTGGGTTACCTCCGGGTGACTGTCTGTGAGGAGTGTGGTGTGTTCTCCCCGTGTCCGCGTGGGTTTCCTCCGGGTGCTCCGGTTTCCTCCCACAGTCCAAAAACACACGTTGGTAGGTGGATTGACGACTCAAATGTGTCCGTAAGTGTGAGTGTGTGAGTGAATGTGTGTTGCCCTGTGAAGAACTGGTGCCCCCTCCAGGGTGTATTCCTTCCTTGCATTGGGCATGATTCCAGGTAGGCTCTGGATCCAGGCAACATCGCGACCCTGAACTAGATCAGGGTTATAGATAATGAATGAATGAAATATACGTTTTATGTTGAGTCTTTTGTGGAGTTTGAAAACTAGGACCAAATAGCATAGGATTGTCTTTACACAAGGACATATATTTGTTTGGGTGCAACAAAGTAAAATTACTACCATTTTGGATTAAAATGCACAAAAGAATTGTGGCTCATATGTATGTTTCAGTTTTAACAATCATACTTCCTTGTGAATGTGTAGCATAATCTCTTCTGATCAGCACTTCTACTCCAAGATTAGTATTATTATGATGCTTTATACCGACCCAGATTTGACATCTTTATTCATCATCTGCCATAAGCAGTCTCACAATGTTTGGCTTCTCGCCTCCGCCGCATTCTACTAAAGACTGGGCAGCATTAGCATCTGTGGCTGAGCTGGTGATAATGTGATGCTAATGTTTGCTAGACACTCACCTGGCTCCTGATCAAGGTAATGCATTTCTGCTGCTCCTGCTGACGGTCTGCAGCATCAGCGGCGAGGAGGCTGACTCCGCTTCACTCGCTGCTTTGCACAATCTGCTAGTCAAGCATGGGAATCAACAGGAAAAACCCAGTGATTAGCATAATGGCAGAGAAATTACTTCTGGCTCAGTTAAATCGCTTGGAAAAGAGAGGAAAATCAGAGACAAACACTGCATCAAGATGTAAAAGGCAGGTTGGACTATGAAATATGCGGGTACATGGCGTCTGTAGGACAACACGCAAATGAGTGGTTTGTTGTGTAGGAGTGTTGTCTCAAACGGGAAAGTCACAGCTTTGGCAGAACAGCAGGTGGGGCATTGTGTAGGATTGTGTCCAGATATTGTGTCTGTTATCTACTACATAATGGTAGTTGTAATTGAGGTTCAGGGGTTAATTTTCAGAGTGGAGATTCAAAGACATACAGTGCCTCTTATTACAAAAAAACTAATCTTGCAGGAATCCTCTTTTTTAATTAAAGATCTTTCAAGGCGAGTGTGGTGTTATATATTTTTATTCTTATTCCTCTTCTTTCAACACATTTTTGCATTAATACTTGGCTCACAACCTCCATTCACACAACATTTTTAAATAACCCCACCAACAATATCTAGTTAAAAGGTTGTCTTCTTAATTCGTTCTTTCTTGGTCATCTTTTTTGTACTAGCTTCTTCCTGCTTTATATATTTTTTTTCCCTTCCATTGTCTTTAGTTTGTTTGATTCTTCCTTACGTTATTTTTCTTCTTTATTGTTGAAACTTTTAGAACTACAAATCTAGTGCGCTGTGTTGTCTTGAATTAGCTTAAACGCTCCAGACAAAGCTGACAAGGTAACATCATTTACACCGTGAATAGGTCAGTGGGATGTGTTGTTTCTACACAAGAAGACATAGCATGAGTGAAGTAAGCAGTCAGTGCCATGGCTGAGCATTTGTGCTCTGAAAGAGCAGTGGTCCTCAAACTGACGGATTTAGACAGCCTGGGTTTCTTATGTCACAAACCTCAGGAATGAATTCCATCAGTTTCACTGATCTGCACAGGGATTCATTGCATTGTCATAGATCTGCGTTTAGTGAGTGAGGCTGAAGGTGTTAAAAAATAAGGTGCTACAGATATAGAATATACACTTTTGGTTCCATTAAGAATTATTATTGATAATTAACTTTTAAATTGGTAAAGAATTTTTACATTAAGTTAAGTTTCTTTAAACTTTTAAAAGGTTCTTCCTACTCACACATCTCTTTAACAAACACGGTTCATCACGGAACCAACACTGGTCCTAGTATGTCATGGCTTAAAGAACCGTTTTTAGCACCAGTATTTTTAAGAGTGTATATCCAGACCACTTATAAGGGATTAGAGATTTTATTTCTTGATGTAACTTTGCACTTTCCGTGACCCTGAACTGGATAAGCAGTTACAGGTAATGAATTAATGAATGAATAAATGATGGACTGGTCCAGAGTGTGTTCTTGGCTCGCACCCAGTGATTCCAGGTAGTCTCCAACGTGAACTGGATAAGTGTTTACAGAATTTGAATGAATGAATGAAACGAGAAGCTTTTAGCTGTTTAATCTATGACTGGAGGAGGACATTCAGCTTTTTTGACATTAGATCGTTGTGTTGTCTTGGGGGAAAACAAAAGTTGCCTAATCCCGAAGTGTGCTCTGTATGGCTACTAAAGTTTCTCGATGTTTTGATTGTGATGTGTCTGAGCAAATCTTGTGACGTCAAATTAGTGGATGCCAGAATCAATCTGACAACCACTAATCATGGTTAAATATGGGGTGTCACAGTTTTGACAAGTCTGTTTCTGGCTGCTCTTGTGAGTATTGGACTAGAGCGTTTTTGAGCTTGGGCAGTGTTCTCATATTACACATGTGGAAAGTCCTGTGATTCATTAGAACACTCGTTTCCTGAGTGTTTTTTACCGTGACATGGTGAGTGGGCAATATTGCTCTGATGATTAACAAACAACATTCTGCAGCGCTGCTGTCTGTTTAGATCTCTTTACTCTCTCATTTTTGTTCTCTTACTATGTCTACTCGGGTGTGTGACCACTTTTGTATTCTTTCAGATATTTCCAAACTGTTTGCTCTGTCACTCAAGCATTGTATCTTCTTCTTAGGCCATCTGCACACTTACTTTTATCTGCATTATGTTGCAACTGCGGTGGAGTGCTTAGAAATTCCAGCTGCTGGAGTTAAAGCTGAAGCGTGGTTCAGTGTGAACTGGCTTCAAAGTTTTCCAGCTGTTCTAAATAGTACAGACCAATCAGAACGTGTTTCCAAACAAAGGTCACCTGTACTTCCAGGTGGTTAATGATCAAACAGCCTTTGTTTGAAGCCGCCCCTTTTTTAGCAAACTGTAATTTCAAATACACCTTAATATTAGGGGTGTATTGGTGCACAAAGTCATGGTTCAGGGAGAGAGCTTGGGGAGAAGACCAACAGTACCATTGCAGGAAGGAGTAGCAGTTGCTTTAGAGAGGAAGAGGATGAAGTCCTCTGATCTTGCTGCTGAGTGTGAGTAGGCTGGGTGGAGAACCACCATCTGCCCGGTGGAAGTAGGATGCTGCGGCTTTGCTGCATCAGCTGTTCGCCTCCTGAGGGATGTGCGGGTAACAGGTGCAGACCAACAGAAGGCCATCAAAGACCTGGTGGAAGAAGCTGAGAAGAGCAGCTTTTGGCTGTGGTTAAGGTATACGTGTTGGGGGGGGATTAACAGCTAAGCCAAGGTCAGGTTGCAGGGGCTGGGAGGGTGACGTCTCTGTCGCTGCTTCACCACCAGATGACGTTCTGAGTTTGAAACATTGGGGATCCGTGGAAAGGAGCTCGGGACAGGAAGGTTTCAGGTTTGATCCCCAGGACAAAATGGGGGTGGAAGGAGTGAAGGAACAGTGTGTTGTTCTTGTGAGTTCACAGCTGAAGTGCCCTTGATCAAGGCGCCTAAACCTTGACTGCTTCCTGGACATGGGGATGACAGCCCAACTCTGTGTGTGTATTCACTGCCATTGAGGAGTTTGTTGTACTGCTGTGCAATGACAATAAATGCGCCTCTAACTTTTCATAATAATCTTTGTATCAAAGTGTGGATCTTTTTGCAGTTAATTTGACTTTAATTTAAAGAAGAGTCTGTTATTGTGCTGCACAAGCCGGGACTGATGTGTTAAAACTAGCTTTATCTTTGGCTCTGTTTTGGATGGGATATCTGGTTCAGAGGGACTCGGGGAAAATGGAGATGAGTCATTTTATATGCGCCCTGGAGCTTCCCCTGACCTGGGAGTTCCTATTACTGCTGAGGCCTGAGCCGCTGTAGCTGTCTGGCTTCGTTTAGTCTCTCATGTCTGGGCAGCAGGGGGTCAGGGAGAATGTGCTGACCAGCTGGAGGTGTCTATGCCCAGGCCTTACATCCTCAAACCAGGGTGAGTCTTCCTTACACATATTTGACTCGTACATGCAATGCATAAAATCTCGAGGGTAATGAGAGGATTCTTAATGAATGCTTATTAAAATAAACCTTTTTTTTCAGTATAATCAGTCTATTAATTCATTTCAGCATTTTACACCTATCAGAGCACCACCTCTTTCTCATTCCTTAAAGACATTTTGGATGGTCTCCATGTAGGTCGTTCTGGTAGTCCCACCAGGAGATGGACACCGTCCATTCTGTCACTGTGAGTGTGGCTCGTTTCCCTGCTCTCCCGCAAGTGTCTCTTTCACACGCTCTCCTAGCGACAGACCTTTTGCCTGGCCACAATCTGGCTGTCCTTCTTTTGGCCCAAATGTGCACTTTTCCATTGAGAGGAGACCAGCCTGTCATTGCTGTCCATCTGCAGACCTGCGGAGAGACTTTGGCTCTCCTCTGTCTGTGACCCAACTATAATTGCCACCAGGGTTTGAGAGATCAGCCTGCATCACTGAGGGGTGGTGATGTGATGATTAGTGCAGGCTCTGTTTTGTAGATTCCCAGTCACAGCATACGCTCAATGCAAAAGGCTTCATTAGTTAACATGGTGTTTACAGGCTTTGTGTGAATACCTGAATGTGGCTGTTTTGGTTGATTCTGTGCTGAAGATGTTTTACCACCTTTCTCTCATAGTCTGCATTCAGTCTTTCAGCAGTTTCTGCTACAGTACCTCTTCTGTGGGGTCAGTCAACACAATCATTCACCACATTAGTGGGCCACTGTTGGTAGATACTTATCTCTGCCTTCTGGAAACATCCAACAAGATCTGCCACTTTGGTGGTACTCTGACCAAAACATTATGGCCATCACAAATTGGCTCTTGTCAAAGTCAAAAAGTGAACAGTTTCATCATATTGCCTCCTGGTTTTCGTTTGTTTGACTGTAACCTTAGTAACTCGGCATGGTTTTAAGCACGTCACTTTTGGAAGCGCTTAATTAAATTTATTTTATTGTACGGCAGCTGGTAGTGTCGCTGTCACACAGCCCCTGGGACCCAGAGTTGGGGGGTTGAGGTCCGCTCTGGGTGACTGTGAGGAGTTTGGTGTGTTCTCTCTGTGTCCGAGTGCGTTTTCTCCAGATGACTGTCTGTGAGGAGTGTGGTGTGTTCTCCCTGTGTCTGCGTGGGTTTCCTCCGGGGGACTGTCTGTGAGGAGTTGGTGTGTTCTCCCTGTGTCTGCGTGGGTTTCCTCCCACGGTCCAAAACACATGTTGGTAGGTGGATTGGCGACTCAAAAGCATCCATATGTCTGAGTGAATTTGTGAGTGCTTGTGTTGCACTGTGAAGGACTGGCGCCCCCTCCAGGGTACATCCAGTGATTCCGGGTAACCTCCGGACCCACCGTGACCCTGTGACCCTGAACTGGATAAGGGTTACAGATCAATGAATGTATTTTGCACATTTCTGTCATACTTGTTGGCATAACAAGTGTGAAATAACTCAATAAAGCTGACTCGTGATGCTGACGAATGACAAAGTGAATGGATAGGTCCCATGGATCGACATATTTATCTGATACCTGTTCTAGCCTATTTTATTATCAAGGCTGGTATTGAACTGGTGCATCATCAGTTTTAATGTTATGGTTGATTGCCGTGTGTTTAATAATTCTAAACTGTTTAATGAGACTAAGCTCTTGTTTACAATTTTATCCATTTCAATGAGAAATACTGTGTTCTAAATCCCACTTAAAAGAGCAAGAGACTGATTTAATGCTTGCAAAATGTGGACAACAAACATGTCATGGCACATTAAGTAAACTGAGGATAAATGCCAATTGTGTCAATTGGATGTTTGTTAATGAACTTTTCCCACTGTTAACAGTAAACTGTGAGAGTTCAATTTAAGTTGAAAGTCTTGGTTCTTCTGACATCACTTTATTTAGCATCGTTGCCTGAGAGGGATTTCTCCACACTGACTGCTGCACCAGTGTGAAGAGCCAAAGCAGGCAGATCTTCTTAGCCATTCTAGTGCTCGTCAGATTTCTCTTCTGCCGGTCTTGGCTAGCCTTCAAGCATAAAGGAAGGAGAAGAGCCCCTCTAGGAAAGGCTTCTTTGTGTTTTGCTTGCAGTGTCTCTGTTGCGAATGGACAGACTTCTCCGCAAACCATTTCTGACAGCGCATGGTGAGTGGTGAGGGGTGAAAGACAGGGTCATGCTGTGGCCCACTGCAGCCCATTGTGCCTCCTTCAGCGTGGGAACCAAAGCGATCTGTCACTAGTCATGAAAGAGAGGTGGCTGAAACAGACTGCCCCCCAAATTTTTATTATTTTTTTTTTTGCTGTTAATAATACTGGCTTTACTGGGGATGTTCCAGGGCAAATGACCATGAATGAACTAACGGCGTCCATGGAGAAAAATAATTGCCAGATGACCCGATTGGAGATGGTCTTAAAGTTCATAAATTGCTTAAAGATTTGGGAGGGACTGAATGTATTTTTCCCCTTGTTCTTTCTTTCTCATGCTGGACTATTGTACAGTATTTTCCATGATAAAGAGCTCTCTTGTGAAAAGGAGAGCTGTCCGTCATCCTCCGCTGGGTCAGTTAGGCACGCACTGTAGCATGCACACTATTAAGACTGATTTATTATACAGCAACATATAGAAACAACAGATCAAAGCCAAGTACATTTATCTTCAGCACATTATTAGATTTCTCTGGCTTTCCTCTGGCCTGGGATATATTAACAACTAACATATTGTCTTTTGCAAGCATGCCCTAGAGGGAGGGAAAATGTGACAAGATTTCCATGTTGCAGCATCCCTGGAGCAGCTTGGGGTTAAGTGCCTTATTCAGGGGCACAACAGCAGTGTGGATGTGAAGACAGTGAGGTTAGAACCTATGGCCTTGTGGCTTGAAGCCAGCCTGAGTAGCTGCAGACACGGCCTGCAAATTATATCGTTGGCTTGTGTGAACACACCTGCGTAAAATAAAGCCGTTCACATGTTTCTGTTTATACAAGAGACTAATGAAGTCAAAATAATGAGCTAGCACTAATTCAAATTTTTGTCTATTTCCTTTTCTGAGTAATAATCTCTTACACATACACATACTTTTATACCCATAGTGTTAGACTGTATTTACTTCCCACCTTCTTTATGGAAGTGTGTTGTCTTCCTGTTCAGAATTAAGACGTAATGTCATTTGAAATAAATTATGGGGGATTTTCTTGACTTTAGCACTGCAACATGTTAAATGTGAATGTTAACCCTTTAAAAAAGCCCATACAGTGGAACCTCTACTAACGAACGCCTATATTAACGCACTTTCCAAGATACGAACCGGGCATTTGAATATTTTTTGCCTCCACCAACGAACCATGATTCTAGAAACGAACCCGAGCCTCCGCCGAGCCGGCGGCTGGAAATGGCCACTGACCCCAATAGGCGAGTCTCCCAGCGCCCAGACTTGAGTGAGCTTTTAAGATTAGCAAATTGTAGCTTTAGCAATTTAGCATTAGTGTAAATAGCAGACATCGAAATTCGTGCTAAGTTAAGCCGTATCTACGCTTCATCTCCCCACATTCACCCGCCTACTCTCCATTACTCCACCCACCCCCCACGTCATACAGCCAGTGCCTGTGTTACTCCTCCAGCCAGTCGTCACGTCTTCAAGGTAGCGATGTGTAAGCACTTAAACCTTTATTATTTATTTTTTACAGTTACCACTGTCTTTTCTTTTTTCTTTTTAGTAATGCTACATGTATTTTTTTACTAATTTGAGAGTGTTGTAAACATATATCAGTGCAAAAAGGGTAAGATTGGGGGGGCTGGAACGCATTAATTGCTTTTCCATTATTTTAAATGGGGAAAATTGACTCGAGAAACGAACTTTTCTGAAACGAATCAAGTTCGTAAGTAGAGGATCCACTGTATGTGTATTTAAGTTCTGTATTACAACATTGTCCTAAAATGTTTTTTTCCTACACTCAAGCCAAAGAAAAAATACTTTTAGGAATCTTGCTTCAAACCTAGTACTATATGATACATGAGCCTATATTCAATGTAGATTGTTCTGAACAGTCCAGGTGTCTCTAGCTTTTTGAGCCAGGCATACTTTGACAGTTTCACAGATAAGTTCCTCTCAGAGTCTGAAACTGAACTTTTAACCGTTTGACGAGCCACTCATTGAGTGACCCGGGTCCAATTTTATCTGCTACATTGACATATTTCTCATCAGAAGCCGTCGTGGAGGTATAAATAGCAGCTCACTGAAAAGAGGAGTAAGAGGAAAAGTTAGGCGAAAGTGCACTAGCTCTACTTTCTTCATTCCTTTTTGGAGAGTGAGACTTCCTTGATTTGGAATATCTCCTGACAGCCCATGCGTACTGAAGCATGAGTGTGAACAACACAAAAGAGGACAGGACAGAACGCGAGAAGCGCTGCAGGGTGACGGCAGGTTAATGAACATTTTAATATCACTGATAGAAGATGGTCTGAGAGTGACCCCTGTTTTAAACTCAGAAAATGAGGAATTTCTTCTTCCTTCTATTATCTGTCCCACAGTTCTGAAGGAATCTGTACAATTTCACCTCCAGTGCTCCATGGAGAGCACAAATAAGTAATAACCGTGCCACTTGTTTGTTCCGTATGCCCTGTAATTCAAGGCAGGCTGGGAAAAGTGAAGGAAGAAAATGCCCTTTATTGCTCAGCTAAGTAATGGAAACGGTTCCATTAGTAAAGGGAATATCTTTGTTGACTTTTTATTGTGGAGATTGTGTCACATTCCTGTCTTTATTGTGTTCGCAGTGCAACCACAGGCGACAGTTTAATGTGAAATATCTCCATCTGTGTGAGTTAAAGCTGAGTGGATCGAGGGAGGAACAAAACATTGTAAAATCATTTTTGCCTTTGACCTTGATCTACTTTGTGCTTTCACTTGCAGCGAATAACACCAGATTTGTGTTGGGCTTAAGAAAACGAGTCCACGGTTAAAAAGGCCATTTCTTTGGGAGTTTTTTTGAATGAAACTTAATAACACGGGGCTTTGAGACCCTGCCATTATTGGAATTAAAACAGCTTGTAGCTGTGTGCAGCGCTGGGTAACAAAGATCATTACGTTTATCGTAAACAACGGCCCAGAATGAATATATTCTCATATTTCTACCCTGTTCAGTGAGTAAGGAAACCGTAAGCCTGCTAAAGTTTGTTTTCATTGCTGCTTGTGTAAATGCTAGCGTCCGTTTTAAGGTGACTCCTTTGGGAAAAGCGTGTTTGGAAGACACAACTCTAACTGGTTGGTTTGAGACTGGAGGGCTGAAAGAATCAGTTGCAATTGCGTGCACAAAAGTAGGGAGTGGATAAATACAGACAGATTTGATTTTGTACTTGGTGCTGAAGACTTTTGTCTGAAATAGACGTTTCCTGCTTTGTTTTCTGACACTGAAAAACGAATAACATGCACGTAATAGCCATTATGACTGGAAATGGAAGGAGCAAAATGATGATCTGACTTCTCCCTAGTGTGGTATTGTGACTTTATACGGATGTGGACATTGTCATTGATCTATCCGTGCTTATTACTTTCACGAACAAAAGGACACACAAACTATGGTCGCAGCATGGACGCTGAATGAAAATGATTTGTGCCACGTTAGCGCCGGCGTCTTCCATGTGCAATTATGTTATTGCACAGCTTTGTATCGACGTGTCAGATACTCACAATGAGAACAGAACTGCGTGCGGATGACACTTTTAGTGCCTAATCAGATTGATTATGATCCATTAGTGTGTTCGCAGCAGTTAGCCGCGTGGCGCACCGAGTCTTCGCAAGCTGTCTGTGGAATATTAACTCAGCAATGTGTTGAGGTAATAGGTCACAGCAGGAGTTTAGCACCATGAGCTTGTTAACATTGCTGTTTTCCTTGCATTTTATAAGAATTCTTTTTTCCTTGAATGCACACAAGGTGCCGTGATAATTGTAACATGGTGTTTTATGGAGATCTCGCCACAAAGATCATGCAGCGAGGTGCAGGTGTGTAAAACAATACCGTTAAAAAAAACAAGCGCTGGTGAATTTTAAACATGAGTGTGTTGGCCTAACAGACAAAATGAAAAGTGTCTGAGGCATCTGTAAAGTCTGCACCGGGGCTTTATACAAAATTCATCTCGGTGAATCGGCTCAGAGTATCCTTTCACAAACTGACATCCACAAAGAGAATGTGACGTGTGCTTTCTACAAAAGCTTGATTTTTTTTCAATGTAGGTATTTCAGTGATCTGAAGTAATACTTGACCCTTTATGTTCGTGAAAAACCTCATGATGTGTTTGCTTTAAAGGTTTGTTGCGAAAAAAAGGATTGCTGAATAGTTAGATTCGCAATAGCTTCGTTTTTTTTTTCTTTTGATCAAATATCATGAAATGTGCTTTTGACCTCTGCTTTTAACCAATCCATGGCAGTGGAAACACACACACTTGTGACTAAGGGCAGTGAACAAACTTGCACACGCAGCTCGAAGGCAGCCATTGCAGCCCCTTGGTCAAATGCACTTCAGCTGTGGATGTTGAGGGAGGAGGAAATACTGAAGACACTTCTGAATGAAATTATATCTTAAAAAATTAGGTGCCATAAAATTCTTTATATCTTAGTACTGTGGTTCCCATCCCTGGTCCTGGACGCACACTGCCCTGTGTATTTTCACTGCTCCCTACACACTTGCTATAAGTAATTAGCTCATTAAACGCCCCTTACTGAGATAAAGTGGCTCTGTTTAAACAGGGGAAGCCCTAAAATATGCAGGGCAGTGTGCCTCAGGGCTGGGAAACACCGGTTTAGCGTAGATCACAGTGGCACAATGTGGATAATATGACACAGCTTACATCTCAGAAACATGCTCACGTTTTTCAGCTAGCATGATGTGGTAAGCTCTGTGTCTCATCAGCCTTATGTCACTGTGAGACACACAGACGTTTCACCCCAGAAAGTGTCATAACAACCTAATGTCTGAGAGAAAACAATGTCACATGGCACAGATGTTATGTCAGTCTGACATCAAAGCTGGCACATGCAGCCTTTACGATCAATAGCACAGGTTAGATAAAGTGTTAATAGAAGGTTGTTTGTCTGTCAACACACAGAGATGAAGGTGTTTCAGCTTGGCATTTTGTATCGTTCATAGCCAATAAAAAGAAAAGGCCATGGTCTTAAAGGCACTGTAACTAAAACAGACTGATCAGTTAGTTATGTTAAGGGATGCACTACATTTAAAATGGATTACAAGCTCCAGAATAAATGTCAGCATCTGATGGTTTTACAGGTAAACATTTGTAATTTGTACAAATCTGAAGAAAATATACCAGGATTAGCACTACAAAGAAATGTGTAATTATTTGTAGAGGGTTCCATTCATTCATCTTCTGTAACCACTGTGTATTCATGACCTACCTGGGATCCACTCACTCTGCACAGGGCGCCAGTTCATATAAAGCCTACACACACATGCTCACGCATATAGACGATGTCACAGAGCCAATCCACCTACGTACGCATTTTATGGATTGTGGGAGGAAAATGGAGAACCTGGAGGAAACCCATGCAGAGATGTGAAAAACACTCCTCACAGACAGTGATGAAATGAGGACTGAATCCAGGACCCCTGGAGCTTGTAGAAGCAACATTTCCTGAAGCACAGTTGTGCCGATAAGATTACAAAATGGCAGACATTTTGGCACGGTATCATTGTGTTGTCTGAATATTCTGCACAGCTAGTGCTCAGTAAATTCCTCAGTATATGTACAGGGGTTAGACAGTGAAACTGAAACACCTGTCATTGTAGTGTGGGAGGGTTCATGGCTAAACTGGAGCAGCCTGGTGGACAATCTTCATTAACTCCACATTGCACCAGTAAGACCATGTGCATCCAGTGGTTCAAACACTGTGTCCTGAAGGCGGTGCCGTGTATCAGAACGACAATGCACCAATACACACAGCAAGACTGGGGAAAGATTGGGTTGATGAACATAAAAGTGAAGTTGAACATCTCCCATGGCCTGCACAGTCACCAGATCTAAATATTATTGAGCCACTTTGGGGTGTTGTGGAGAAGCGAGTCAGGAAACGTTTTCCTCCACCAGCATCACGTAGAGACCTGGCCACTATCCTGCAAGAGGAATGGCTTAAAATCCCTCTGACCACTGTGCAGGACTTGTGTATGTCATTCCCAAGACGAATTGACGCTGTATTTGCCGCAAAAGGAGGCCCTACACCATGTATGGAAAAAATAAGATTCCAAAAAACAAAACAAAAAAAAAAACAAACAAAAAAAAAGTAGTGTGCTCACGTTCTGCTTTTCAAAATTGGGTCCTCACTGGCGGAAAACAGATGCAACAGACAATAGGCCTTAAAAACTGGGCTTCATAACTTCATCAGCCAGGTTTCTGTAAGAACTTTGGAATGTTGGATGTTTAAGTGTTTCCCCAGAACTTTCATAAAATTTCAACACGTCAGTATTAACATCTCTGTGATTAGGGCCTTGTTTGAATTTCACCGGTGTTGTGCCACATTATGAGCTCAGCAAAGTATCCCTAAGTGCCAAGGACCACTTGAGCACAACTTTTAAATTCTTTATCAATGCTCAGGCAGGAAAATGCAGTTTAAAAAAAAAAAAAAGAAAAATATCAGCAGCGGCAGCTTTTCACAACTGTCATCCCATGTGCCTGAAAGTTTATTCCCCCGCTGTTGTAAATCAGGCGTCTAATGGCTGGGATAAGAAGCCCGAGAGAAGATACAGTTAGCATCTGCGCCTGGCGTGGGAATAAAGAGGCGCTTTTTATAGCGCTGTGTGATGAGTTAATCATACGCTCTCACATGTCCACTCCACCGCTCCTCGTGGCTACGTCTCTCAAAGTGAATAAAAAAGGCCTTCTGCTTGAAAAGGGCACCTGGGACACTTCTTTTGATGATAATGACAGCATCTCTTCAGCTTTTTTCCCCCTTTTTTTCCATCTTTCCTCCTGTGCCAGCTTATTGGAGCAGAGGAAAAAAAATAAGAGAAGGACCATCTGTATTAGTTCTTGTAGGAGTTGACTGAGATTGGAGTGAAGGGTGCTGGGATCGCTCTTGCTGAACTTTGGCATGTAAAAGAGTGTCTCTGCATTGGACTTGCCAGCTGGACTGTGACTTTCAGCCTGCAGCCTGTGGTTTGGAGAAACTGGAAGCTGAGGAAGAGAAGAGTTCTTAGTTATTAATTATTCTAACCTCATTGTGCTGATGCTGGTAGATTTTTTTAGGGGCGTAAACGAAGTGTAGATCGCACCAAATACAAAAATCAGAAGGAGATGATAGATGCTATTGTAGATCTGTCATCCATCTGTCATTGAGTATTGGATCTCTGTTGTTTTCTTCTATTGTAATTTTGCAGCTTTTTGAACGTTTAAAAATTTCAAATCATGATGAATCAGGACAGAAATATTAATAAATAATACTATTTATGTTATTTTAGGACGGCACAGTGACGCAGCAGGTAGTGTCACAGTCACACAGCTCCAGGGGCCTGGAGGTTGTGGGTTCGATTCCTGCTCCGGGTGACTGTCTGTGAGAAGTTCGTGTGTTCTCCCTGTGTCTGTGTGGGTTTCCTCTGGGTGACTGTCTGTGAGGAGTTGGTGTGTTCTCCCTGTGTCTGTGTGGGTTTCCTCCGGGTGCTCCAGTTTCCTCCCACAGTCCAAAAACACACGTTGGTAGGTGGATTGGTGACTCAAAAGTGTCCGTAGGTGTGAGTGAATGTATATCTGTTTGTCTGTGTTGCCCTGTGAAGGACTGGCGCCCCCTCCAGGGTGTATTCCTGCCTTGCGCCCAATGATTCCAGGTAGGCTCTGGACCCACCGTGACCCTGAACTGGATAAGGGTTACAGATAATGAATGAATGAATGTTATTTTAAGCAGAATTATAGATATATACATTTATTCAGTATTTAGAGTTTATCAGTTTGTCAGAGTGTGCAAAGAAGCCCTACCCACAACAACAAAAATCAACACCTGAGAACATTCTCAAAAGCCGTTATGCTGTTTTTTCCTTTAGAATGTGTGTACTCTTGTTCTTTATTTGCATTTTTTGTTGCTGGAAGCTCATAGCTGGAGCACAGACACAAAATCCAAACACACACTCACACTGCCTCCTGTAGATCTTCAGTCTCCGATGTAAGTTTTTGGAACTTCTCTCTGCTAATGTTCCCTCTGCCAATTTTTTTTCTGTGTCTTTGAATCTTGTTGCTAAAAGGGAAATGAATACTTTGTTTCTGTTACTGCACAACAGATCAGTCTCTTTCATGTTCAGAGCCTCAGACGTGATGTGAAGATTCAATGTGTTAAAAAGAAAAATACAAAAATCTTTTAAACTCTGACGCTGTATGAAATGCAATTACAACTCATTACAAATTAAGCAAAAAAGTCATTACAACTGAGCAAAATATTTCTGTTCATACAGATTAATGTTATTTTTGTTGGGTGAATGAATTTTTGAATCACGTGTCAGAGAATTACAGAATGTTTACCAAAAAAAAAAAAATCATTAAATACTCTAGAACAAAAAGCCCTAGAATTATTATTATTTTTTTAACTTTAGCTTTATTTAATTTTTTGTCCAAAATCTTCAAATTAAATGTAAGAAGTTTATTTATTTATTTAATTAATTATTTATTTAGCAATTAATACAGTGGAGTCATGTTCTGTTTTGTCTGCAGTGTATTTTCAGGTGCATGTTCACTTGATATGATGCTTTTACTGTGTAATTTTTGTGTTGTGCACACGTTCAAGATGGAGAGGTTTTTAGTTGGCATTTGCAAGAATGGATGGCACACTAAATGCCATCTTCTACTGTTTATTTTTTCATTTAAAGGTCTCTAGATCAGGCTTGCCCAAGATCAGTGTAATTACTGCATCTTCATACATTTAAAGAGCAAGTGGTATTTAAAGTCATCCTCGCAGTAATGTAATGAGATAATGGCTATTCTTAAGAATCCAACTACATTATAAACCACTGAGTTGATCGTTTCGTTCTGACATTTTGGCCGTGAGGGTTCTGTTGGTGCTGGTGCTTCTCACTTCTCACTGTTGAAATTGCATGTATTATATTTTTGGAAGATTTGTCTCAGTGCTTGCTTCAGTAGCTCTTCATCCTAATGAGAGAGAACTTGACATATGTTGCCACAGTGAAAGCTGTAGTGAGCTTTACAGTTATTCATGAAAGAAATAAACACAGGAGTGAAAAGCTTGAAAATGGATTCTATGGAAGCTAAACAGTTCTTGAATGCCCATCTGCCGGTTTCTGACTGAGACAGGCATGAAAAGTCATATTGCTGTCTTTATTTGTTTATTTCCGTGGGTTTTAATCAGCAGAGCCCATGTGTTCCTCGGTGGGAAGTGCATGTGCATGTCTGTGTGTGAGAACTTTGCAATACACACACATTTTTGTGACAAAACACATCAAAACCAAATGGCATTTAAAATCAACAGGACTCACTGTTTACATTTGCCAAGTTTGGGTAAATACCCGTTTCATGTTAACCAGGTGTTGCTTCCTTTCATATGCAAATGAGAGCCAGTGAAGTTTTACACTATGCTCTAACGCACCTTTGGATGCTCCCGCCATACTGCAGTGTTTATATTCAGTATTGCAACAAGGCTAGCTGTCATCATGCTAAAAGAAAATCACCTGAGAACATCAGGGCTTGGACGTACAGTCACAGATGCATTCTATGTTGAAACGTTTGGCAAAGACTCAGAAATACCCGCATTCTCTTATCTGCGAACACTGACAGATGTATGTCTCATGCATGGCTTAAACTGACAGTATCTTGAATTTTATCTGTACTGGAATCGTTGTATACATTGCAGTATGTTATGCAGTAGGGCTGGGAGATACTCAGAGATTCAAATATCCCACCCCCAGCACCACCACCATATATCAGGGTAACATAAGATATTAGACTATGCCTAAATCAAGTGAATGATACAATGCTCTACAGAAGTACTGCAACACTTCACTAAAAAAACATCTCACAAACTCATCATAGCTTGTTTTGATTGGAATTTTTGTTTATCTCTCTTTAAACTACATTGAAAAACCTCCCAATCTATTTAATTTTCATTCGAGCCCACAGTATGTGTTGAAATACAAGTTAGATTTTCAATATCAGGAGACGGCAGGGAAGCATAATAAGAGAAAATTGCTCAGAAACATCAATTTAGTCAGAGCTTTCATTTTAGAAGACTTTCGGGGAAATTTGAACACTTCCTGGAGTTCCGTCTACAAGGTTGGGTGGATGACATATTGTCCAGAGATATTATAGAGTATCAAACCATTTCAACAGGTCTTTTTGAGATTACTTGAGGCATGTGAGTGATGGTTTAGACATGCAGTTTTCTAAAGGGCTGTATTAGCCTTGTAGCACCAATGATGTGCAAAAATAAAACAAAAACTAGAAGGACATCAGAAATGCTTTGCTGATTGATTTCATTTACAACTTAAGACAAAAAAAGCCGTCCTTATCTGGTGGTTAGGGAAATGGGTTTGTAACCGGAAAGTTGCCGGTTCGATCCCTAGAGCCGGCAGGTCATGACTGAAGTGACTTTGAGCAAGGCACTTAACCCCCTAACTGCTCCCCGTTTGCCATAGCTAGGGCTGCCCACCGCTCCGGGCACTGCTTACTGCCCCCTAGTGTTCATTGGTGTGTGTGTGTAAATGTGTTTCACTGCACGGATTGGGGTAAATACAGTGGAACCTCTACTAACGAACGCCTCTACTTTCCAAGATACGAACCGGCATTTGAATATTTTTTGCCTCCACCAACGAACCATGACTCTAGAAACGAACCCGAGCCTCCGCCGAGCCGGCGGCTGGAAATGGCCACTGACCCCAATAGGCGAGTCTCCCAGCGCCCAGACTTGAGTGAGCCTTTAAGTAAGATTAGCACATTGTAGCTTTAGCAATTTAGCATTAGTGTAAATAGCAGACATCGAAATTCGTGCTAAGTTAAGCCGTATCTAAGCTTCGTCTCCCCACATTCACCGCCTACTCTTCTCTCTGTTATTCCACCCATCTGACCACCCATCCCCACCTCCCGTCATACAGCCAGTGCCTGTGTTACTCCTCCAGCCAGTCGTCACGTCTTCAAGGTAGCGATGTGTAACCACTTAAACCTTTATTTCTTTATTACTGTTACCACTGTATTTCTTTTTTATTTTTAGTAACGCTACATGTATTTTTTTACTAATTTGAGAGTGTTGTAAACACATATCAGTGCAAAAAGGGTGACTTTCGGGGTGGGGGCTGGAACGCATTAATTGCTTTTCCATTATTTTAAATGGGGAAAATTGACTTGAGAAACGAACTTTTCCACTTACGAACCGGGCCACGGAACGGATCAAGTTCGAAGGTAGAGGCTCCACTGTACTTAGAACAAATCACTCTGTGTTCAAACACATTGGCCGATAGTGATTCTAATTCTAATTTCAATACACACTGAGATTCCCTGTCCTTCATCACTTTGAAGTTATACAAATATTACCTTTAACTTTTCTTGACCATCCTAATAACCTGGTACTGGTGTGAATCATAGATGCTGACAAAGATTTAATCTTTTTTTCTCATGATCTCCATCTTATCCACCAGCTGTTTCTTATTGCTCATTTAAATTTCCCTTCTGTATGTCTCCTACTGCTAGGCACTGTCTTTCTGACTGTGAGTGAAATTGCACTGTGTTCTCATGTTCCTCACGACTGAATTTTCCTCCGAGACCACTCTTCCGTTTAGAAAAGTATTATAGTGCTGGTACTTCACCGACTCGCCAAGGAAGATGTCTGAAGTGAATGTCTCCTTTTTGCACTTTGCAAGGCAATCGATGAAGCTGGTAACCAATCGTTTTGCTGCCAGCTCGCAGACAGGGAGAAGGAAAATCCAGTGTTTCTATCAGCGAGGTACAATTAAGACCTTTGATTTCTTGACCTCTGATGTCTCCCTAAGAGAGAGGAACCAGTGTTAGATGATGCTAGTTTTCAGCGTGGGCCAGATTTATGATGCTCAGCGGTAACCACGCTAAGCCTCATAAAACATTCAGCACAATGTGTTAGTGTTATTTAGAAAGTTATTATTGATAATCCAAGGCAGACAAGCCATGTTATAAGAAATCACTGTCAGGTCAGTACCTGGTAATGCATTCGTGTCACTTTTACAATGAGTCCAACAACACTGGAAAAGGTAATATTAGTAGCAGCATGTTATGACTATGATGGATAATGTCTTAAGTGCAAATCACATTTTGTTTTGTTGACTGTAGTTTATTTTAATATCTAAAATACTTTTTTTTCTGAAGTTAATTTGTATTAACTTTAAAATATCTCTGCGCTGGTTTTCAGTTTTGTTCTTGTAGCTAGTGGAAGATCTTTCACAAAAGCACCTTCAACTGCGTGAACTAAAATGTTGTCTGAAATGGTACCTTTATTACATATTCACTGTTTACTGCATAGTGTTTGTTTGTAGTTAATGGTCTGGGCAACAATAGGGGGAACAAGTAATAGCTGTACAAAGTGACCTTACACGATATATAGTGCATGATTTCTGTAATAGGGTGTTATTCAAACCCAAGTCATGTGTTGAGTAATGGCCAAGGGATGATTCTGTGATTTTAACCTTAGGGGAACTCTGCACACCAAGAGAATCTGGAATGTGAGATGTAGCTGAGTGCAGGAGAGTATTGAAATTCTGAACATTTGTTTGTTTTAAGGCAGTTTACAGCACTTTTATCTATTGGAAGTAGGTGATGTTTACATTACAGTTAGCAACATACTGAATTTGATGCATGAATTAATTAGTTTTAGCACTGCATTGAAAACAGGAACATGGAAAAAACGAACAAACAAACCCTACAACCACAAATGAATGTATTTCTCTCAGCAATCAGATTGTTTATATTCAGCCATCAGCTTTCCCTATTTTAAGACCAGTTAGTGTTAATTAAACAGGAAGGCTTAAGAAATACTATTTTGTGAGAATAAAAGTATATTGTAGACTAAAAAGTGTCTAGAACCCTGCAGTCTTGGTAGATCAGGGCAGAAGGTGTAATAGGTTTCATGATCTTTGTTTATGAGCACAGCGAGAAGATTTTTGTGGTGTGATTCATAAAACTGGAGTAAAGACACCTCATTCCAAAGGACAGAGGGGGGCAGCTTTGATACAAATGCCCATGGCATCCGACATCACAGCTGCCCCCTGATGCCCTTGATGTGTCATACATTATGTAACACTGTCTGGTCCGCCAGCTAGTTGGTTTGTTTGAAGCACAAGGCTTACTGGGAAGCCAGATTCCAAAACAACAGTGAGCTGTTTGCTAAATGCTAAAGGTTAATTCATTAAGCATGGGTGATTCAGTAATAACTTCTTCTTTCTACAGAAATAGCTTTGTGAAAGACACTTAATGAATCGTTTGTTTCTGATGCTACGCTTTGCATTTGAATCATCTGAGAAATGTAGTCCGCCTTGGTCAGGGGAATAAGAGAAAGATGGCACGTTTTCAGCTCTTTTGTTCTTTATGCTAATAAGTATTCCAGCTGATTTGCCGCCTTTAGGGGGGCATCTCTCTGGAGACTGAGCCCTGTTCAGTCCCTCACAGCGACGTTTGATTTTTTTTCTTTTCTTTAATTGTCGTCGTTTGCCATTTATTAAAATAACGTCCGTGAATTTGAAAGAAATCAAGCTCAACAAATGTGTGATGTGACAGAAAGCCCTGATCATCATGTTAACATCTAATCAAAAATAATCAGCATTGTCTCAATGCGTATCGCTTCAATTTAATGCAAATTGAATGCAGTGAACAATTCAAACCCCTCCACCACACCCCGGGATTCTCATCCGCATCCACAGCCAAACTCATTAAACCCCAATTCAATTCTGCTGCACACTCCACACACCCATAGGACAAGGCCGTGGTGCAGCTTCCTTTGAAAAGTGCTAGACAAACAATGCTTTTTTAACATGATTCCATGCCCAGGCATGCACTTCACCCAAGGGAGAGGGAGTGATAGATATTGAAGCCACAAGAAGAAGCAGCAGCCAAAGGCAAAACGCTTGGAAACATGAGCTCTCTGCTGAGTAGATCGTCTTGGATTGTTTGAGATGATCGCGATCAAAGCCAAACCTTGGTTTCTTAAGGATTTCGCCAAAGTTTTCATTGAAGCCTTTTTAATCTTGCTGCATGTGCGCCCAGCAAGGCCAGATTTCATATAAAAGAAAAGTGACTGGGAATAAAGATGATGTGGTGAAAGAAAGAGTACGAGGGAAGGGAGCAAGATGTGGAGATTAGAGATGTGCAGCCCCCACGGAGTTCAGCGAATCAGTTCTGCTCTATTGAGGAAGAACTGTGCTGCCTCTATGTGTTGGTGTTTGGGGCCTAGCTCGAAGGCAACCAGCAGAAGGAGACCCGTCAGAGCTACTTATATTCAGTTCTTTAAGCTTTTTGGCTGGATTTAATAGAGCTAAAGTATTGTTTATTGCCTAAGGCCTCTTGGTCTTTACTCTTTAATCTTGATGCGTGAGATGTACAAAAGGTTTTGACTACATTCCTAAGTCTGATTATCTTTTGATTCATACCTGTGTATGTTTATGTCCGCCTGTTTCCCAAACAGAGGTCCTTGTAAGACCATCTTCACACTGAAAGAGTTATGTAGCAGGTTATGAGACTATGACGCAATGCATCACAACAGAACCATCTCTGCTATATCTTCTTGCAACATATCGAAGATCCCTTCTCTTTATTGCTTGAAGACGAGCATTGTTAGACTGACTGAAACCCAAGGATTCAGAGCTATGCCTTTACATAAATGACTTATTGAAATATCTAATTGTGACCAAAAGTCAGATATCACCCAACGCTTTTCTATAGTAATATACTCAAACTTCTCTAAAGTTGCATCAAGATATTAAAGTATTAAGGTAACACCTACCTGACATTTTGTTATAGCAAAGAAACAGTTATTTTATGACAGACACTATGCCCAACTGAGGGTGCACAATGACATTTGGGGTGCGGCCTTGGCTTCGCTGAGGCATGGAAACATCTCTCATTGATCACCTTACATTATCAAACAAGGAGACCTACCTTATTAAACCTGAAGCCAAAACCAGATGAACAAATGAATGCAGTGAACAATTGAAACCCTACAGCACAACATTATCCTCCAAAAATCTGTTATACCCTGTAAACGGGTAAAAACATTAGACAAAGTGCCTGCAGTCTCTTACAAACTAAAACAAATCATGCGTGAAATAACACAATAACTAAAGCTTGTATGTGATCTGTGTATGAATAACGCACAGATAAATGCACACGAGTTTAACATGCTAACAATTTTCCATTGGACCCTATGATGAATGTGCTAATATGGTTAACAGAAGATAACAGTCTTTTTCTCTTAATTATGACACTCTGTGGGAACCTTTACCCCTTCAAGCAGAGAGGTGACAGGCTTCATTTATTCTTAGTGAGGCTCTCCAGCACAGGGACAGAAGCTGTGTATGAGATTAATATATCTATCAGTCCCAGCTGTTTACATTAGTGCTGCGCTCTCAAACCAGAAAATTAGTCTCTAATATGGCACCCACGCCAAAATAAAATGCATGCATTCCTTTAGCAGAAGTGAACATGATTCTGAAGACCATGGATCATACCCCATAGCAGCGTTCTCCCCCCCACTCTACAGCCCTGCTCAGTACCTGTTCTTTTAAATGAGCATGTGACACAGTTGAGTTCAGAGTTGAGAAAGACTTATGGTACACTATCAGTAATCTGATATGTTTTGGGTGAAGAGGTCTTAATCTGTTTTGAACCCCGGAATGACGATTAAGAAACTTCTGGATTTATTTGCTTGGGTCTCTTTCTGCTCTGTTCTTGTTTTCTCCGTATTTCATCAGCGCTTTTATTTCTCTGCACTTGTTATGATTCTTTGACTCCATTTAAGCTCATCTTTGCATTCTAACATAAACACAGTTCCAGTGGTGTGATTGGAGACTGGGACGAAGAGTCAATCTGTAAGATGCAGCGCACAAATCTGAATGACACTTTTTATAGTTTCCTGAATTAATCAGCCCACAAAACAAACAAACAAACAAAAACCTATGACTACGTGTAAATTCACTGAAAATTTTCATAATAAAAAATAAATTTTCAAAAGCTTTTCATAATATGTGCCATTTGAGCTGTTTTGCTTTTTTGTAATTAGAACTTTTTTTTTTAGACAAAATTCCTTGTAATTTTAGGCATTTGTTGAATGAAGAACAGCTTGTTTTATGATTTATTGACTGTACAACTGGTGCTAATCTAAACAGTAGCAGGATGGCTAAATTGTCAGTTCACACTCTGTACTGTGTGTTGTTTTAAATTGGCCAAAAGCTTGACAAGGCAAATGTATGAAAGGGTGGGGGGGGGTATTGGAAAAAGCCCCAATATATCAAGCTTTCACTTACAGATGATTCTGACCATTTAAACTACATCTTTCTGAAATGCCGGTAGGAACCCTGTGCATACTTTCACGTCTCTATATTGAAGATAGAGACAGTTGTCATAGCAATATGTTCTATTTATTTTCCTCGAGACGTACAGAATTTCACCTTTGAGTCGAACCTGTCACCAGACGCCTTGCCAGAAATGTCATACGTGTGAAGGGAAAATTCAAGTGTGTGAAAAAGATATTTTGCACTTGTTTAAGTGTGAAGAAATACTATGATCATTAATAGTGTGAAGCTGCCTGTCACTTTGTCGTCTAATCCATATGGATCCCTCTCTCCATGTCTGCCTGAGTGACTGAGAGTCAGACTTTATGACTGTGGAAGTAGACCTTCTGTGCTGCTCCTTGTTGGTTGAGAGCTCCAGGATCCAGCGCTGTGGATGTACACCTTATGAAAGAGATTAAAAGATGAGTCCAGTGCACTAAAAGAATCACTGATGAGCCTCGCTCTCTTTTCCCCTCTGTCTCACCAGTACAGAAGGTACATTTAGCAACATAAGGTGATCACGGCAGTGTATCAAAGTCTCGGGCAGTCAGTTGTCTGTCTGGGTGGGCTCATATTGAGATCTGGCTGGTGGTGGACAGTCAATCGACTCGACTTGTTCTGGTTTCACATCAGGAGTTGTTCAGTGTGAATTTCTGAGGAGTGGCGAGGAACCTTTTTCCCTCTGGGAGCCGAATGAATATGTATATACCTGATCGTGGACGGTTGGGGGTTACAGGGGAACATTGCTGCCGTAGTCCCTGAGCTGATCACAAGGAGTTTTGTATTTTTTACTCCTGCTCCTCTCATTTTCACTGGTTGTGAACAGCACTGAGAATCTCCTGATTCCAGGTTAATTCAGCAATCTCAGGTTATAAGAAGTGTTTTTCACAGACTCACAGGATATATAAGCCCTCTAATGTGGACATAATATTCTTTCACACACTCGCACTCAGAATACAGCTTCTGTCTTTTTGCGATCAATTCGCACATCACTTAACTCGCCGATGTCATGCTGTCCAGATCCATTTTTGGTCGCTGGAATGAAGCTACCTGTGCAAATTATTCTTGAGCACCTTAATTTTCTCTGCTTGTACAGTTCAATGTGGAGTGCTTGTTTGGTGGTGTGTTGTCTTTCAATAACGCTTTTCTTGAGAATAGCGAAGTCTTCTCTGCAGATAAAGCACAAAGGCTTTTCTTTCACACCAGAGAGATATAAATCTATTGTTCTTTTTCTTGACAGGCACAACATGCCATTGTTGAGTTTCTTTTGCTAAGCACAAACTAGAAGTTACAGATGCCAGAGGTGCAAGCAGCCGATACAAATCCAGGAAACATCTAGCTGGCCAAATACAGTTGAGTGGAGGGCTTCATACGGCTCATAGCATCCCTGTACTAGCGCTTACTTTGAGGTTTGTCACCTGTATCAGCGTTCTAGTGCAGATTTATAGCCTCATCTTTGTAGGTTTGACAGGATTCATGGTAGTGATGTTTTCATCATCATTAATCTCTTAAATATTTTAGAACCATATCTGAATATCAACTATCACAAGATGAAATTCATTCGTTCATCCATTATCTGTAACCCTTATCCAATTCAGGGTCGCGGTGGGTCCAGAGCCTACCTGGAATCATTGGGCGCAAGGCGGGAATACACCCTGGAGGGGGTGCCAGTCCTTCACAGGGCACAAGATGAAATGAATAGTTTATTTGGAATGATATAAATGGAAGTAAGATTAGATACTGGAATTGCAAAGTTTACATTAGCACACACACACACACACACAGTCACACAAACAGGGGTCATCTAGGGTCTGTGTGTGTGTGTTTGTGTAGTCATGTCTCATTTACAGAGGAATGCGACTTATCACAACCCTCATTGGCATCTGTCTATTCCTGAAGGCCTCCTTTCACTGCGCAATGCTTCGTTCCCAACACCTTTTCTTTTCTGAAAACATGGTGCCTCTGTTTTGAAAACACAAACACTCAAGCTCAGGAAAATAAAGTGGCATTTAGCATCTCCGGAAAAACACCCGGCTCTTTTAGCACACAGGACTCTTTCATGAAGTTATCTTCCAGGTGGAGATGAGATTAAACTGTGCTTTTTATAATGCACTTACATTGTTCTACAGGGCTAAACAAAAGCCTGTCTGTGCTGAGAAGCCGGCATGCTGGTAACGACCTTCCTCGAACATTCACTGTACTGAAGAATGGCTTCACTGTGCCGCGGAGCACATTCGGTCTCCTCATCGAGCTACTACTGCCCTGCTCTGAGCCGGAATATCCCTTTGGTAATGTCTGTGAAAACTTTAATAACTCCAACTCCAATAACTTATTCATCAAACCTCATCGAGCTCCTTGTGTGCGAGGGTTAGTGCGCCGAATGAATAGGAAAGCAAGGGGTGATGGAAGCGTGTTTTGAGGCAGAGTAATCACGCTGCCTTAATGGCACATAAAGATGAGCTTTTGCAAGGACAGGGGAAACATAAAAGGGAACAGTGGTGTAATTGCAGGCCTCCTCCTCCCTAAAGTTGCTGAAGATGCCCCCCAAATGTCCCGTCTCCGTGGCAACTACTATTGTGCCTACTCCAGAAATTGTTAAATAATGCACTTGTAAATGGTGTCTAATTGCAGATTTAATAACCCGCGGTTGTGTAGTCATGTCTTGTAACGAAGCCGCTCCTTTTAAAACTTTAATCGCTCTCCACGCACGCCTCCCTCTGATCTGTGCTCACCGCAGGAGTGCGATGTTTCTTCCCTGTCTGCAGGCCCAGGATCCTCATGCCCACCGCCACAGTGTGGAGAAAAACGAGGATGCCTTTCCAGAATTTTCTCAGCACTAGTGACATGCAGGTGGTTTTTTTTTTTTGTTTTGGATGTTGGGGAAAAAAAAGCAGCGCTTGTCTTGAGAGCGGATGTGTTTGCAGTGGCCTTTTAGGAGCTCCTGCAGATGCATGCCGGAGTGTGATCCAAGCGATGATGCAAACGCAGTGATGTTATCACCAGCACTTAATGCATAAACAGTGAGGGTGGATGTAAATAAGCAAGGCGCTGTGGGCAAATTGCTTTCAGATTGTTGCCATGGTGCAGGTGGAAGCTGGTGTACCAAAATATAGTTGCTGTGTTTGGGGGGGGGGACAAAGTACCCAGCACCCAAATGTGGTCCATTTGAATGATGCATTCAGACTTTTGAGCCTCTACTGACTCTACTACAAAGAAATGACAGATGTTAAAGCCACCCGTTCATTGTGAGCACATTTAGAGTGTGCTGAAAGAAGAACACGTCAAAAAATCAGTTTCAACAGCCGTGGTGAAAGGGCTCAGTTCTGGGTTTACAAGTTTGGAGTCAAAACTCTGAGCTTAACAGCTCTCCGGCGATATTGCATCATACGTTTTGTGTAGTGGAAACTATTTTGAATAAGGCAGCGAGTGGAGCTGGAATGGGTTTTTGCCGCTAAAAAGCCTCAAACCAAACATTTTAAAAGGTATGACACATTTTGGGAAAACAAATTTCAACAGCATCTGTCACTCTCGTCCTTTTCTGCCCCAAGACTAATTGTCCTTACTTTTTCTCCCCCTCCATTTGTTTCTTCCTCAGTCTGTACCTTGCTTTCTCGCTGTTTTCTGTCTCTTGCTTCTTCTGCCATCACTCTGTGTGAAGATCATCGTGAGCCGAGGTACTAATCAGTTCCCATCACTCACTGCCACACGGAGCTGCGCTTTGTCAAACGCCTCCTCATCAGACCCCGGCTCACTGTAGCAGCCACACGTCAACTCCAGCCGTTTTGTAATCCATCATCAGCTGTCATGTTCCAAACCTGCCTCCCTAATCCCAGTTGCTGGAGCCTGGGGGGAACTGGGCGGAGGTCTAACGTCTCACGTGTAAAGGTCATTTTAATCAGAGTTTGGGTAATTTTATGGGGGTTAAGTGCTTTAAGCGGTCTTGTGTCTCATGAAGCTCAGTTCCTTTAGTTGGAGTTGGAGTCTAAGGAAAGTACATGGGCTTCTGTTCTTTTTGTAAAAACGGAGGTTGTGTCACTAAAGCTGATAACTGGTGACCTCATGGGAATGGTACAATAACTTGTCCAGACATTGCCCAGTAGGGGTCATTAATAATAATAATGAAATGATGTATACTCTCAGTTAATAAACTGTACATACATAAATAAATCTAACGTATAATAGCTTCCAGCTCCCATCGTGTGAGACCTGGTGACAAATGTAAAAACAATAATTTGATTAGTGCCAGTGTAACAGTCGCCGTATTTAAGAAAGGTCAATAAACTATTCATTATTTCACACTGTGTTAACTTTAGTCATTCAAGTGGCCTATAAAGCAGAGCTGTTGGGGGAGCTAGCATGTGATTTACGCTGTCTCACACAATAAAATAAAACCCCACAGTTTATAAACCGAGAGTGTTGCTAAACCATGAGTACAGACATTTCTCTTTACGTTTTTTTCTAGTTAGTGATCCCTACTGGGTCCGAAATATGCCACATGGGTTTCAAAGAGGGAATATTCTGCCTGCAGTTCATGTTTTCATCAAAACACCACAGGGATCAAACCCTACAGCAGCATTCTTCCCTGCTTAAAAACATGACCGGGTTTCAGCACCTCTGTTTTCTACGTTCTCATTGTTTCTCTTACACACTCTTTGACCTCCTATTTGGAGACAGGTCCAGTGCTGTGATTGGAGAAGCTCAGACATGGGGGCAGTACAGTTTTCTGACTTTTATCAATCGACATCCCCTTTAATATGTTGCTAATCATATGATTAGGGATTCTTTCATTTTCAAAATAACAAATGATATACAGTAAGTGTATATTTTTCAGTTAATACTGCACTGACTGTGAATAATAAAATGGTTTTGGATCAGTTATGTATGTGCAGTCTTTCAAAGACCTTGTGTATTGTATATAATAATGTATCTGAGCCAGTAAACTCTGGAATCTGTTGTTTTGTCTGTTTTGAGAAAAGCGGCAGATACATCACTACCTGGCAGCAAAATAGTTCTTGTTTATGGAGCTGCCAACACTTTTTGACACTGAGCGCTTTAGAAATCAGGAAGTTCATAAAAAAAATGGCCTGATGTCAGGGGAAAAGCGGTCTGCTGTTTTCTGCATGTCCTTGCAATTTTGTTGAACACAAAGTGTTGAAAGAAACATTCCCTTATATTTCTTCATTACTTTTTAAGTGCTGGATGGCGCAAAAGACAAGGACATATAATACTTAGACATACACTACTTGTATAATTAAGTTTTATGTCATGCTCTTAAATGATGTACCACCATTATTTTCTGATATCTGTTATGTTTAAGCATCTCTTATGTGCAGCAGACTACTGCAGGATGTATGGAATGTTACTGAAGCTTGGGTTTTACTTTCATTTTAAATCATCACTGTCCAATGAAAGATATGTTGCTCTTAAAAATGTTTTAAAAATTCTAGGAGATAGAAAAAACCTTTTCTTAACTTTCTATTGAAATCAATGTAAAATATATATTTCCAAGGATTTTTTGGAGCATTTCTATTGGCCCGTTCTTCATGGAATTTTCACACAAAGTGAAGGACAACTGCTTTGTTCAAATAATGTAGTAAACTAAAAATGGAGATGCATGTTTTTATTTGGACAGCGATGGCATGTAACCTGTTATTCTTTAGAGTGATTATTTTGTGTGGTCTGTGTCTGTGTGTGTGTGTTGTACAGGAGCGTATAGTAGTGGAGAACGAGCATTGGCTGGTTGTGGTGCCTTATTGGGCCACATGGCCTTTTCAAACCTTGCTGTTGCCAAGACGACATGTTCTACGTCTCCCTGACCTCACACCCCAGGAGAGAGACAGTGAGTTTATGTCCTTCATTTTAAGTTTCAGTTGTTTTTTTTTCTGAGAATTGTCCTTATAGAATTTACACCAGTTTGCCATTCAAATTTGCACTCAATTGTAATCAACATTCATTCATTCATTATCTGAGTCGCCAATTCACCTACCAACGTGTGTTTTTGGACTGTGGGAAGAAACCGGAGCACCCGGAGGAAACCCATGCAGACACAGGGAGAACACACCAAACTCCTCACAGACAGTCACCCAGAGGAAACCCACACAAACACAGGGAGAACACACCAAACCCCTCACAGACAGTCACCTGGAGGAAACCCACACAGACACAGGGAGAACACACCAAACTCCTCACAGACATTCACCTGGAGGAAACCCACAAAGACACAGGGAGAACACACCAAACTCCTCACAGACATTCACCTGGAGGAAACCCACACAGACACAGGGAGAACACACCACACTCCTCACAGACAGTCACCCAGAGGAAACCCACGCAGACACAGGGAGAACACACCAAACTCCTCACAGACAGTCACCCGGAGGAAACCCATGCAGACACATGGAGAACACACCACAATCCTCACAGATAGTCACCCGGAGGAAACCCACACAGACACATGGAGAACACACCACACTCCTCACAGATAGTCACCCGGAGGAAACCCACGCAGACACATGGAGAACACACCAAACTCCTCACAGACAGTCACCCGGAGGAAACCTATGCAGACACATGGAGAACACACCACACTCCTCACAGACAGTCACCCGGAGGAAACCCATGCAGACACATGGAGAACACACCACACTCCTCACAGACAGTCACCCGGAGGAAACCCATGCAGACACATGGAGAACACACCACACTCCTCACAGACAGTCACCCGGAGGAAACCCACGCAGACACATGGAAAACACACCACACTCTTCACAGACAGTCACTCGGAGCGGGACTCGAACGCACAACCTCCAGGTCCCTGGAGCTGTGTGACTGTGAAACTACCTGCTCCGCCACCGTGCCGCCCTGTAATTAACATGTAATGCTAAACATACATTGTGTTTGGAGTTGTTTTCCTGTGTGTAAATAAGATCATAGTTCCTTGTAAATCTTGGTAACACTGTATTTTCTTTATTTCCATGGCTTTATCTGCCAGTCAAGTTCATCCTTTTTGCTGGAGCTCACAGCGTTTACTGATTTATCATCAGCGAGTGTTCAAATATAGCCTCATACTTAGGTCTTTAACTGATGATTATATTATTAATGAAACAATCTGCCAATTAATCTGATAATTCATTCGGAGTTTTAACAGCCAAATTGGAGCTTAAAAGGTTTGGATAACCTTCCATTAATATAATCACAAAACAGTGTTACAATACAATAACAAGTCACTAATGAGAAATCCAAGGGTGACGGTGAGAAGTGAAAATACAAATTTTCCTGCTCAGTTTAGGTTCCTCTTGGTGTGTGAGGAAGAAACGGTGAAAGAACCCAAAAGGAATGAAGAATAGTGCAGATATTCAGATATTCAGCTCCACTGGTGGCACTGTTTAATTAAATCCACAGAAGCTGTTTGTCATGTACTCCAAGTAGAATAATTACAGAAAGAACCCTGTAAACTCTGGAGGGAGATGGTGATTTTAGCTGTTTTTTTAGGGGAATGAAAATCCTGCTGTTCTAATCACTGGGAGCTTAGAGTTAAGGCTGATTTTTATTATTTTTTTCTCCATGCTGGATAGGCATCAGACCTTAACCTGTACATCCACAAAGAGTGATCAAGTATCAAGTATGTACAAATTTACCTAGAGAACAGACTAAAAAAATAAGCATTAAGGTCATTCATTCATTTCTGTAACTGCTTCTGTGGTTAGTCCTGAGCTTACCCGGAAACACCGGCTGCAAAACAGGAACACACACTAAACAGGCCGTCAGTCCATCACAGGGCTACCACACACTTAACATTTATACAGATCTGCAACTTTTTATTGAAGAAAACAAAATAAAATCACAAGTCACTTTACAGTGGGAACTATTATGAATTATGTGTCTCACTAAAATAGTCAATCTACCTATTGGTATGTGTTTTTGGACTGTGGGAGGATACCCACACAGGTACAAGGAGAACACACCAAAGTCTTCTCAGACAGTGACCTGAGGTGAGGTTTGAATTACGTGTTGCGCCACTGTGCTACAATCAGATCAACCATTCATTCATTATCTGTAACCCTTATCCAGTTCAGGGTCACGGTGGGTCCAGAGCCTACCTGGAATCATTGGGTGCAAGGCGGGAATACACCCTGGAGGGGGCGCCAGTCCTTCACAAGGCAACACACACTCACACATTCACTCACACCTACAGACACTTTTGAGTCGCCAATCCACCTAACAACGTGTGTTTTTGGACTGTGGGAGGAAACCGGAGCACCCGGAGGAAACCCACGCGGACACAGGGAGAACACACCCCACTCCTCACAGACAGTCACCCGGAGCAGGGAATCAAACCCACAACCTCCAGGTCCCTGGAGCTGTGTGACTGCGACACTACCTGCTGCGCCACCGTGCCGCCCTCAGATCAACCAGTCCATCCCAAATGTTAACAACTAATTTAAAGTCTTTTAAAGGCTTTCTGAAAAATACACTCTGAGATGTAGGGTCCAATAGCAGTTAAAGTGAGCAACTGTGAGAGCATTTGAAGATGAATTTAAACAGGTAAGGAGTCAGTCTCGTAGCAATGAGTAAATGAGTAAAAATCCACACAGCTATGTTTGTGAATGTAGCCCCTTGCTGCAAAGTGCAGAACGAAAAGCTCATTTTTGTGAACTCCCTGACCAGCTCGGGCAGGTTTCCTCTTCCCTCGACTACGTGTTTAGGTAAAGCTCCACTTCTGCATGTCTGTCATCATGCTGCTCACTGTGCCCTTTTGCTGGAGTCATTCTTCTCACACACGCTGCCTCTTCCTCAGCTGTTATTAACACCAAGCTGTCAGTGTGACAGAAGGTAAAGGAGCTGGAGGTAGGGGACTGTGAGGAGTGGCTGCAGTAACAGATAACTGTTCTCTTCCTGGATGAGGTGGTCTCTCCTGCTGACAGGCCTGAGTGCTTTAGACGTGACGGTCTTAATCCCCCGATGTAAATAACTGTCAGGCAAATTAGCTTTCAGGTCAGCTGCTGTGAGGGCGCATGGCACACTGCAGCAGTGGAGCATCACCTTTCTCCGAGCTCCACAATTAAGGAGACCATTGCGTAGCCAGTTTCCCTTACAGCAGAGCAGAACCCAGTCAGTTTGGTGTGTGTTTACTATGTTCACATCAAGGGGAAAAGAGTTGAGTTAAAGAGTGAGGTATAGTCCACAGTCCACATGCATGTTTTTTTTTTTCAGTTAATTATGATACGTTGGTTAAAATACCACAAGGATCACACATCACAGCAGCATTATCCCCGTCTCTAAACAGCCCTGTTCGAAATGGCTAGTTTTAGGGCCTGTTCCTTTAAACGAGAATCACACACAGCTCATTTCAGCATGAGAGCCCAGGAGTGAGGAGCAGAACCGCTGGATTTTAGCCGTTTTCACTTGGTTTTCTTTCTTCTCTTTTCGTTTTAATGTTCCGCATGCAGACACAGTTTGTCTATGTCATTGTGTCTGTGTTGCTCAGATGAACCTCGCCTTTGTTTCCACACATAAACACAGATCCGTGCTGTGATGGAGAGACAAGAAGTCGCTGCACTTGACGTACAAAACAGTACAAAATCCGAACGACTTGTTTTATCCCGTGTGTTCAACAATAAATTGACTGGATGGTCTTGTTTCACGGTTTGAGTGTTGGTAGGAGCTCCAGATCTCCACATGCACTGAACCTTTTTCCCCCCATAATATTGTCTCCCAGAACACTCTTGTACAATTTGTTTAAACCAATATCTTCCGCACTGTCTGTGGACTTATGAGCAGTGCTTGTAAAAGACCTGTGGATGAATCAATAAGTAGCAAACAAACAAAACCAGTGACTTGGCGGAAAGCATTATTTCTCATCAACGTCTTTCTCTGTGAAAAAGAAACACAAGCTCTGTGCTGAGAGTGAGAGGCTACAAACACTATAAACTCATTGGTTAGGGCATGCAGCCCTTGCTGTTCTCACTGGGCGTTCGTCCAGTTCACTAATATATACGATATGTACTATATGTTTGTCACGGAGAGGATTGATTTACTTTTATTCAGAATGATCGAAAGCATGATTTCCCCTGTGTCATATTTCACAGTATGAATCTTCCGAAAGCATTTACCCTTTGTGCTTTTGCCTACCTTCATTTGTGATCGTCATTATGAATGCCTGTGTTTATGCATATTTCATAAAACAGACAGCATGCATAATATGAATCGTAATGAGGCACGTCTGTCTGTCTTTATCCTTGAGAGAGGGAAACGCTCTCTGCACAATCAATTATTCTAGTGTGAGACACTGCTTAGGAACCGCGGGCCTATGACCTATGCTGTAATCCACTTTATTGACAGCAAAAGCCCAGTGTGTTTGTGTTTCTTAAAACACTGTTGTATTTATTATGCTTCAGACTTCAGCTGGGTTTGCGTTGGCTAGTTTGCATTAATAGAAAGCCGCTGAAAACCCAATGTCACACACAGCCACTTTATCTGATTTACTGCATGCCAGTGGTGCGATGTTGAATCCGGTGTCTGACCGAGGAGGACGTTGAAGTACACGGGTCATGTTTATGGAAGCTGCTTGGTGATCAGGCACATTACCATAATGAGAAGACGGGTACATCATGACCATAAAGAATTGCACATCATTAGCAAAGCTACTCAGGTTGTGGGATTTAGCTGATGCTTGATTGGTATTAGCGGGCTAATGTGCGCCTAGAAAACACTCCCTCTCTGCTTTACACTACCAACACCAGCCTGAGCTGCAGGCGCTAGGCAGGTTGGGTCTGTGGATTCATGCTGTTTATGGCAAATTCTACCATCTGTGTCACATCAGAAAGTCCCAAACTCATTTTAGAGAATGGTTATTTGTGTTATTGTAACCTTCCTGTTAACTTAGATTTTGTATTTCTGCTCCTGGGCTCCCCTGTAGTTTCAGAGTGTAGTTCACTTTTACAGCGCTATCCTGAATTCCGTCCTCTACCGTCCTCTAAAGGTTACATAGTGCAGTTTCCGCAGAGGCTCTGTTCTCACTTTTATATATCGGTTCAGCATCAGAATGATTTTGAAGCTGTAATTTTAAGGTAAAACTACTACCTAACGTTCCTTCTGCATGGTTTTATTCATTGTTATTCTGATGGTATGATTGGCTTACCGTGTGACTGAGGTGGTGTATGAGAATTTATGATTTGGATTCTATTGTAAAGGCCAGTTTCATTTTAATAAAATATCTTAGCACCGTCAGCCTCTAACTATGGGCTACAGAGTGAAGCATAATTCATTTCAAATGTCAGAATGTAAGACTTCGTCTGGCGGGAGACTCTGGTTTTTTGGACTGAACTATCATTATGAGCTATAGCTTTATTGTCACTATTTTAAATCAACTGAACAGCTGTTGCTGTGCAAGGCAAACGTCCACTTTGAACCTTCCGTCAGCTTTGAAGGACAAACGTGACACGATGCAGTCTCAGGATGATGGTGAATTTTTTTTCAGAGTTGCTGTTTGTCATTTTATTATTGCTGTCAGATCCACACCTTGAAAACATCAGCTGCTCTTTACATCATAGGAGTGTTTCCTGATCAATGGGCTAACAGCTCTGAAATAACTTACATATATAGATAAAACAACGTTTCATCCTTCTTCTTTTACATATTCAGTGGAGATCTGAGGCTGTGACAGTGGTAATATGTAGATACATTACTGTGTGAGGGTTGTGTTTATTGTAGTGTATATTGCCAGTGAGATAGAATGAATGCAGCTTTTGCCTGCGACTGCAGAGGCTGGGGTCTGGTGTGGTGTGTGGGTAATGAGACAAGGCTGGCTAAAGCTCAGGCAATATTGGAGGTAAATTGAAGTCAATTCTACCCGGTTCAAGCTTTTTATCTCTCCCTCTTTCTCCCTCTCTCTCTCTCTCTCACCACAGGTCTGGCATCCGTAATGAAAAGGCTCCTGACGAAATACGACAACCTTTTTGAGGTCTCCTTCCCCTATTCAATGGGCTGGCATGGTAAGAGATGCATTCGATGTGGCAATTATGTGGTAGGAGGAGAGGGGAACAAAAGGCAGCGGTGGGATTTTGACAAATGGCAGGTGTTGCCAGTTGTCTTGTTTCCATGGAGAATGTTGAGGGAGGGAGGGAGGGAGGGATGAACACGTCCCACCAGCCACCCCCCACACAGATGAAGATGATGCTTGTGAATTTTCATTGGCGTCCAAGCTTCAGTCGGGCGTTGATTCAGTGTCAGGGTGGAAAAGTGTTGTGCCAGTGCTATATGGTGTTGAAGGATGTTAAAATGACACCCCAGTGTGCATAAAGCTGTCAGCGCATTTCAGGGAAATTGCACGCGGATTAAGCGCACTGAAAGTGCCTTTTTCTCGAGATATATATATATTTTTATAAACCCTGATAATGCAGAAATGCCAGTGTGGAGCTCTTGTTTTATTCATGAACAACATTACTAATAGATTGCTCTTGTCTCCTCTTCTGAGCCACTGACTGCCTTGCAGCGGCAAGAGAGCATCTCAGCAGGGCTGTGGTTTAGGGCTGGACTTAACCAACTCTAAACAAGCACTCAGCAGCATACCTTAATCAGTGTGTGTGTTAAATATTTTACTCATTTAGTTTGATTCCACAAGTCAATGAACAAGAGGGCCCTCCAGTGACATAATGTGCATTGACATTCAGTGTGTGCTCCCCTACTCTTTGTAATAGAAGTTAAGCTGTGAGAGATGCAGCTTATTCATATTACCCTGGTGGCATACGTTTACAGCTTTTATACCCAGCTGAAGGCTGTTAAATGATCAAAGCCCATATGTTTATTTGCTATCATTTACTTTTCCTGTAATACATGAATGTGTGGCTTTATTTTTATGAATTCCTGTTTTATTCTGATATTATTTTACTAAAATCTTTCCATGCCCTAAAATTGTACAGGGCAAAAGTCAGAGAATATATAGTGATTTTTGTTTAATCATTAGTACAAACAGCTTTTAAATGAGCAGGAATTAATATAGAGAAAACAATAACAACAGGGGGCGGCACGGCGGCGCAGCAGGTTAGTGTCGCAGTCACACAGCTCCAGGGACCTGGAGGTTGTGGGTTCGATTCCCGCTCCGGGTAACTGTCTGTGAGGAGTTGGTGTGTTCTCCCTGTGTCTGCGTGGGTTTCCTTCGGGTGCTCCGGTTTCCTCCCACAGTCCAAAAACACACGTTGGTAGGTGAATTGGCGACTCAAAAGTGTCCATAGGTGTGAGTGGATGAGTGAATGTGTGTGTGTGTGTCTGTGTTGCCCTGTGAAGGACTGACGCCCCCTCCAGGGTGTATTTCCGCCTTGCGCCCAATGATTCCAGGTAGGCTCTGGACCCACTGCGACCCTGAACTGGATAAGCGGTTACAGATAATGAATGAATAACAACAGCAAGAGCTTCTGCTCCTCACTCCTGGGCTTTCGTGCTGAAGTGAGCTGTGGCTCATTCTCAATTAAAGGAACAGGTGCTGAAACCGGTCGTTTTGAACAGGGCTGTTGTGACAGGGGGAGAATGCTGCTGTGGTGATTGATCCTTGTGGTATTTTGACCAAAGCATATCACAGATATTTCAGTGGTGTAATATGTCCCCTTTAAGTAGAAGATTTTCACATTTAGGATACATTGGGAAAGATTAGCTATAATCTAGGCCCATGAACATGTAGAAAGTCTTTGAAAAATAGGTGAGGATAAAAGCGACTTTGACTGTGGTAGACCCTTAAACAACCTTTTCCATGCTATGAAGACTGTCATTTTGTATAAACTCGACCTGAGTGTAAGACAGGTCTACACTTTCATTTTTCATCTCTTCTAAATGTTGTGACTACACTTTTATTAAAGCTGTGGTGAAATCTTGAGAAGAGAATGCCCCTCCTGAGCTTTAAAGAAAATGACTCACAGGCTGAAGACGTTTACCCTGCACCTGTTTCTGACTCACTGTCAGCACTGCCTGTTGCAGGTATCTTTTCCAGAAGGCAGGATAACTGATCAGAGTGCGTGATTGACACCCTGCACAGGGCTGTGATTTTTGAGAGGCTGCTGTAGCAGGGGGGTGAAGAGAGGGAGGCAGATATAATCTGGTATCTTGTTACAGCCTTGGTCGACCGGCCACTGCACAATCACTCTCTCTCTCTCTCTCTCTCTCTCTCTCTCTCTCTCTCTCTCTCTCTCTCTCTCTCTCACTCTCTGAGAGTGTGAATGGCAGCAGGCTCCAGATCTGACAGCTGTCACCTGCTAAACCACAGTTTTTACTGTGAGACGGATGGTAGGAGCAGAGAAGCTTTCCCAAGATTCCTCTCAAAACACAACCAGAGTCAGGAAACCACTATGTCACCAGTGCTGTGATCATAAGATGTAAAGCCATGTGCTGGCATTTGTCTCTGTGGGCAGCGAGTTGATCATCTGGAGGAGGGTTAGAGTCTTTGTAAAGTTAAAGTTTGCTTGGTTAATTTCCCACTGCGACTATGAGGCTAATGTAGCTAGCATGTCATTTTGATTAGCATTTTGCTAAAATCATCTCATACTAGCCTCAAACTGTTGGAAATTGAAGAGAGGTTGTTTCTGATGCTTATAACTCTGTAATACAGACTTTAAGATTGTTTAACTACATGACCTGTTTATTGTATAGACAATGATTAACAGATGGTAACTGTAAACCTCAAGTTTTATGTTTTGCGGAAATATGTTTAATACACAGACGAAACGGAGGTACTTTTTAAGAGGCAAGTTTATTTTAAAAAGCTCCTGGAGTGCAAAGGAAAATGTGCTTGAATGATTTAAGGTGGAACAGCAGAATGTTATCGAACACCATTTAAAGTTAACCATTAGTTAATGTGGGAAAAAAGCACTCAAATATAATTATAATGCCATTTAAGACTGAACACAATGCTGCATCATAGTTTGTAATTTGTACTGTTGTGTTTTGTCTTGCCTGAAATGTCTGGTTTGTTGTTACAAATGAAAAGCAATTACTCAGCATTCATAATTTTACAACCAAGCATGTGTTTACAGGAGCAGAAAGAGTTAACCCATTAGTTTTAATTTCAGCCTTCACTCACTCTGGTGTGGTTCCCTCACCTCCAAATCCTGATTTAACTTCCCCTAGTTTTGAAGGTCCTTGTGGAGTGAAACCAGGATGGTGAGGTGAGATTGGGCAATGCGCCGTGTTTCCCGACACAAAACGAACCCAGTCTCAGTGACTGTTCCTAACTTTGGTTGACACTGCAACTTACGAGTTTAAAAAGTAACTAATCACAAAGACAAGAAATTTATCAAGAAACCAGTAACCGTTTCATCTGTGGCAGAAACCGGACAGTGGCCCCAACAATATGGGCATTAGTACCACATTTTAATGTACTCAAAAAAATATTGTTATTGTATAGACACGCACAATGGTCTCAGTGGATGGAATGATGTATTCGGTTTTGTTCTGCTGTACTCAATGTGATTAGCTAACTCAAAAATCGAAGTTTATTTGAGATAATAATACATTAACCTACGCTGTTAAGGCTGAGCTTTGAGGATTTTTGCATACCGATGCTAATGTATAATTTATTAACGTCCGCTAATCGTTAGCTACATTAGCCGTATTGCTTTAGTGCAAACCTGAAGTAGCACATTTCAGAAACACAATAAAAAACAATCTTTGACAAAGAACATGGTACATAACGGCTGAACGTGTGTCATGTTCCTAATGGTGTCTTCATGTGGGTGTGGTTTATAAAGGTTGAGAACACAACATGGATGTTTGGTGCCATGTTATAGCAGGTTATTGTTTGGGGCTTACTTTAGGCCGGTGTGTTTGAACACAAAGCAGAAGTATTATGTGCTTAACCAAACATTTTGATCACTTTACAGTAATGGATTGTGTCCTTTCCTCTGTTGTTACTGAACAAAAACCTCTGCCACTTCGTACTGCTTCAAATTTTTGTGACCGAACTTCATCATCCTACTTTTGAGGGGCTGGTTTGAATCAAGACCTCTTGAAAGCATCTTAAGATGCACTTGAACGAATGGAATTAGAACCAATCAGTTTTCTTTCTTTCTCTCACTCTACTTACAGTCTGATATTCCACCAGTCCTTTTCACTTGTGCTCATTGTGCACGACGTTCATTAGTCATTGATGGTATAATCGGCGGCACTCCTGCTGGATTGATTACATCTCCGACATGCTTGGCTGTTGTTGTACGCAGCGTGCGCCGGTGCCCGGAGCATCCATCATCTGAATGATTCATGCTGCTCCGTTTGGTGTGTGCGCTAGGCAGCCGGGCGGATGCCCATATGCATCCTCTCTCACTCACAATTAGTCTGACACACTTTTAAAGGGGAAGGCACAGAAAGATAAGAAGAAAGCCATCATCAACAAATCCTGCAGAGAGTCGGTCAGCACGGCTGGGGGTCTGGCTTCAGGGAGGAGGAATTCAGATTAGTGGAAATGTAGGTGTCCTTGAGAATGACCATTGGTTTAACTGTCCAGAAAAGTGCTGCTGTGAGAAATAGGGGACTGTACGGTTTTATGAGATGGCATGGAGGGTTTAAAAGCCTTTTTGGATGTAATTAAATGAGCCATATAAGGGCTGTGAATAAAGAATTCCATACATGGAAAGAATTATCGTAAAACACCACCCAGCTTTTCTGACATTGTTCAGATTGCCACATTTGGAAAACAGGAGTATTTTTTAAGTTTTTGAGCTTTTAAAATCTTGTTATAAAACTGTTATTGAGCTCACACAAGCTTGCACCCAGCCAAGAACTGCTTTGCGTTATGGAGGTGGACCCAAACATAGAAATTCAGACAGCATTTTAAACTGTGATATAGCCAAGTGGCAATTAGTTAACTTGTATGAGGTCTCATTCCAGCATATTTTATTGGTAACTGTCTACACTATGTGTGCACATGCTTAGGCACACTCCTAATTACTGAATTTGGTGCCCTCTTTTACTGACACAGGCATTCAGGTGTGTACACAGCTTGTATAAACTCCACAGAAATACACCAACCAGTAGGATGGGATTCTTTGGAGCAGACACGTCTGAGCCTAGGTCCTAAGGCTTGGTCTAGAAGAGTGTGAGACTTACACTGAGATGAGGAGGAGTGGAAATGTCTGAGGTTTAACCATATGGCCGATCTGGACTGTAGGTATATGTGTGTGTGTATGTATTTGATTATCTATTAAAATATAGTCACGGTCAGTTCTTGGCTGATAGCTGCTTAGGTCTCCCATCACGCCATGCTGTTTATGCTAGGAGGAGGATGCTAAGTTTCCCCTGGACAGCTCGATACTTGATTCATGCTAATGTTAACTTGTAATTCTGCTAGGTCAGCTAGTACAGGCATGCTGACTGATTTGGGAAATGGTATCCTCCCATATATGCTCTTTAATGGCCTTTCCCACTGAAAGGAACCTGGGAGCCGAGAACTTTTTTTTCTGCTCATTCATGGGTCAAATCAAATTTATTTGTAGAGTGCTTTTCACAACTGATGTTGTCACAAAGCAGCTTCACACTCCAGTAAAGACAAAGTTTTAACATGAAACCCCCCAGGAGAGCAAGCCAATGGCGACAGTGGCAGGGAAACACTCCCTCTGAGCTGAGGAAGAACCCTTGGGAGGAACCAAGGCTCACAAAGCGGGGCCTATCCTCCTCTGGTCAGTCTACTGGTAATAATAGTTAGGAGTCCATTAAAACTTCAGTGTAAGGGGCAGGCAGCTGGTGGTGGCTGGAGCATGGGCAGCGGGTCTGAAGCGTGGAGCAGGAGCTCGACAATCATCCATCAATGTCCAGCGGAACAGGTCGGCGGTCGTTTCTAAGCGAGCCATGTAGGGACTAAACCATAACGTGTAAACCTTGCATAGCTCTGATTGGCTGGAGAGACTTGTCTATCAGGAAGAAATGCGAGAAATGCGATGGAGATCACTTTTGTCTTCATCAGACTCACATTGGTAGCTGTTAAAATTACACTGTGGTCTTTTGAAAAGGTTTAAACGTTCCTTGGATTGGTCGTCAATGAAAGAGTCTAGTGAGAAGGAAGTAAACAAGGAGCAAAAAATGCAGATGTAAATGTTGTGGTTCCCAAAGGCTATGGCTCCTGTTAGAGACAATGTTTTGCGACATCACCAGCTACACTTCAGAGGAGTGTTGCAGTAGTGGAAAACCGACCAGGCACTATGTACCAAACATGCAAGGAGAGTCTAGTAGAGTAGGTACCATGCTGTGGAAAAGTGCTGTAATTCCTCTCTCCATGAATATCTGTGACATCATCAGGGATCTTGCTGTCTTGTGATGATAGAGCTAAAAACTCAAAGCGTAATAGAATTTAAGTGAGGCCAGTTTCGTTACTATTTTCCAAAGAAATGCTTCTGACTTAACCACAGTTAAAACACTGGCACAGCAGATGTTAAGTTTTCATTTTCCACTTTGGAATGGTTCCACACTGCAGGCATTTTAATCTCTGGTTAAATTCTGAAAACCGCTGCTGCGAGGTGTAGATAAAGTCTGTTCTTGGCAGCTCCACAACAGAGGTGTAAATGGAGTATGAAACAAATATATAAAGTAGAATTCGAATTGGATTAAATGTAATATAGCCATTGCAGGAATATATGCCTGTATCAGTTTGGAAGATCTCTAAGGGAACAGTGTCCTGGAGATGTACTTTAGTGCTCGGTGGGAAGGAGTGATTGAATAACACTACCTGCTCTTTCAGCTTACAGAGTCTGTAACAATACCTTAATTTATGCACATGTCACAGCTAAACGCCACAGACAGCACCTAACACATCAAGAGCTGCTCTGTGTCCTGAACAAGACTCTGTGTCAACTACTAATATACAAAGAAAGACAAGTGTAGGTATAAATATATATATAAAGAAAGGTGTAATGCACTTCAGATGCAGCTTAGTCAGGATGTAAGTGACGGGGAGAGATTATATTGTCTGTTGTTGCTGAATATATGAGACAGCCATGTGTGAATGGAGGAACCGAAGCCATTTCTTTCACCAAACAGAAAGCAGATGTGAGTCTTGACCCAGACACAGAGGTAGGGAAAGTGGTTCCACCTTCCCAATCGCCATCATTTGGCCGGCAGTAAGGTTTCTCATTTTGTGCGCATTCCGAGATGTATTCATCAAAAAAGCGGGACACAAAGGGGAGTCCTTTTCAACCTGAGCTTTATAGCTTGCCTAAACAGCCTCTCTCCAGCTGTCGAAGCTGATTCTTTTTGCCCTGCTTCTACCCATATTAGTGTGTGTTCCAGGTGGGGAGTGATTTATCAAAAGAACATGTTCAGTGACACCGCTCGCTTGCAGCCGGTAGACTCGGTTACGGCAGTTCTATTCACGGATATCTCGTCCGGTTGCGAGGGGTGGGCCCGAGTGTGTGTGGCAGGCCGGGCCTTCGTCTGTCTGGACTCTGAGAAAGCCAGCACCTTGCTCAAAGCCGCAGCCACATTCATCATTTGCTCCTAATGGGGCTATAAAACGTCCTCCACCAAGCAGGCCTTTAGTGCGCGGTAGTGACTAACAGGATATTAAAGGCCTTTGGATGTGTGCTCGTGCTTGTGGCGGCCATTAGAGCTTTGGAAATATGGCCCGCAGTTCTCCTTTCATGCCGTTTGCTCAAAGTCAGACACTTTGAGCTTGAACTTTTTTTTTTTTCCCCACACATTTTTTCTTTCTTTCTTTCTCTTTCTTTCTCTCTCTGTGTCTGTTTCACACCTGCTTTGTTTTAATCTGGGCTGACAAGTGTGTCTTTGATGTGGGGCGCTGAAGCTAACTGCAACAAACTAATTTCCGATCTCTTATTGTACACTTCAGACTCTAAATGGCATTCAGTTTTTAGATCTTTTTGAAAATCTTTGTACTGAAGTATGTATCAGACCTGGAGGTTGTGGGTTCGATTCCCGCTTCGGGTGACTGTCTGTGAGGAGTTGGTGTGTTTTCCGCGTGGGTTTCCTCCGGGTGCTCCTGTTTCCTCCCACAGTCCAAAAACACACGTTGCAAGTGGATTGGCAATTCTAAAAAAGTGTCTGTAGGTGTGTGTGAATGTGTGTGTGTGTGTTGCCCTGTGAAGGACTGGCGCCCCCTCCAGGGTGTGTTCCCGCCTTGCGCCCAATGATTCCAGGTAGGCTCTGGACCCACTGCGACCCTGAACTGAATAAGGGTTACAGATAATGAATGAATGAATTATTATTATTATTATTATTATTATTATTATTATTAATATTAAGCCTGACACAATAGCCTGTTTTTCCTGATCAATATATTATCTCATAAATAATGGCCATGAACATCATCATTGTCATTTTAAGACTAATCTTTTGCTAATGATCACTGCATTAAGAACAACTACCTTCTTTCTACACTCACTCACACAGTCACACAGCTCCAGGGGCCTGGAGGTTGTGGGTTCGATTCCCGCTCCGGGTGACTGTCTGTGAGGAGTGTGGTGTGTTCTCCCTGTGTCTGTGTGGGTTTCCTCTGGGTGACTGTCTGTGAGGAGTGTGGTGTGTTCTCCCTGTGTCTGTGTGGGTTTCCTCTGGGTGACTGTCTGTGAGGAGTGTGGTGTGTTCTCCCTGTGTTTGCGTGGGTTTCCTCCGGGTGACTGTCTGTGAGGAGTGTGGTGTGTTCTCCCTGTGTCTGTGTGGGTTTCCTCGGGGTGACTGTCTGTGAGGAGTGTGGTGTGTTCTCCCTGTGTCTGTGTGGGTTTCCTCCAGGTGACTGTCTGTGAGGAGTGTGGTGTGTTCTCCCTGTGTCTGTGTGGGTTTCCTCGGGGTGACTGTCTGTGAGGAGTGTGGTGTGTTCTCCCTGTGTCTGTGTGGGTTTCCTCCAGGTGACTGTCTGTGAGGAGTGTGGTGTGTTCTCCCTGTGTCTGCATGGGTTTCCTCCAGGTGACTGTCTGTGAGGAGTGTGGTGTGTTCTCCCTGTGTCTGTGTGGGTTTCCTCCAGGTGACTGTCTGTGAGGAGTGTGGTGTGTTCTCCCTGTGTCTGCATGGGTTTCCTCCAGGTGACTGTCTGTGAGGAGTGTGGTGTGTTCTCCCTGTGTCTGCATGGGTTTCCTCCAGGTGACTGTCTGTGAAGAGTGTGGTGTGTTCTCCCTGTGTCTGCATGGGTTTCCTCCAGGTGACTGTCTGTGAAGAGTGTGGTGTGTTCTCTCTGTGTCTGCGTGGGTTTCCTCCGGGTGACTGTCTGTGAGGAGTGTGGTGTGTTCTCCACATTGTAATGTCCACATATTATACTATAAGACAACAATGTTGTTATTTTGACAATGCCTAAATAATGTTGTGTTTTACTATCGTTATTTATTTATTGATGACAAAACTTGATTTAAATATTCCTCATTCATTGCTAAGGCTGACTTCTGTACATTTAAATGCTGTACTGTCATGCTTTTGTTGTGTCTTGGCCAAGTCATAGCTGCAGATCCGAAGCTGTGAATACAAGTGTAATTCATGGTGGACCTCTGTAATTAAGCAGGTTAGTGTGTAATTTCTTGCGACCAATACTGCAACTTCTCAGGGTAAAAGTCACCTCTGGAAAGTTTGCTCTGTGATGGAAAGAGCGCTTCATCAACTTGATGGCCCTTGTTTTATATTTTAATTCCTCCTCTCTCTTGCCTTTATGTTTTCATAATAGGACACAGTGAGGCTTGACAGGACCATGAGAGAATATATGAGGGGAGAAATGGGAGCGGCTTTGGAGGCACTTAAACGGCAGCTAAACTTCAGAGCTCGCCCCACGTCCCTCTGCTGGACAGTTTCCCTTTCCTTTCTGCTCTGTACCACTGTCACATCCAATAGCAGCACATGAAAAGTGTCCGGTTCCCTGCCAACATCGGCTCCCTTAAGGAAACTCATGGTGTCAGCACTGATACCGCCTTATTTCAGAATCTGATTTCAGGTCTAAAAGAACACACGCTGAAGGCTATGAATTATTCAGCTGTTTGGTTATTCTCTCATCATCGCTTTTCAAGCATTTAGATAAAGTTATGACTTTCCACAAAGAATTATTAATATCCTAGAATCCTCTTCTGCCATTTCTTCATTTCTTTTTTGTTTTTCTTTTGTTTATGACACTCCCGCGTATTTTAATCTCTGCAGTTGCAGCTGTGCCCAGTGGCCATTATTTTCAAACAACAAATGCATCTCTGAACACCGCTTTGTGTTTACAAAGCCCATAAAGCTTTATAATTACAGCTGCTGAAATAAGAATTTATAAAGCATTATTTAGTAATGAGTACAAACAGGCCTTCTCCGTTCATCAGTTCATGAATATTAATGAATGTGGAGAATTAGTCATTAAATGGGTAACTAGTTTTTAAATCAAACAGATAAGATCTGAATGTTTAACCAGTCATTCCTAAATGTCTTATTGAATCGTTCATTTAGCTTTGTCACTTCTGTGCTGGAGTCCTACATTGCGTCTCTTAAACCTCTTTATTTTACTTATCTGGAGTCGGTTGAATTAATTGATGTAATTTCCCCCACTTTGCATTTCAAAGACTAACCCTAGCTCAGCCAGTGATGGCTTTTTTCAGACCCTGCTAACGTCTCTCAGATGCCGAGAAATGTCGAACAATAGGGTGTTTTTTGTCATCAGTTTTAGCGACAGAACACTAGAGAATGTGTTATCGTGAATATCATCACAGCTGTGATTTAATACTAGGAACCAGCAGAAGGCGAGTGCTGTAGATCATTACAACCGTGATGTTCTTCTTGATAACACATGTCCTGGAGTGTTCTTGTGCTTTTGTACATGAAAATAACAGAAACAAAGAAGTCTTATTGTTTTAAAAATGCTCTAATCCTTTGTTTATGACCAAGCAGGAAACCTCCAACAGGGAAAATCTGTTTGACTCTAACTCACAGTCTTCTCTCAGAAAGGGATTCTCTACAGTTCCAAACCCCACCCCCAAATTAATGATTAGCATTTCATAGTTACGCCTTTGACAAAAGTTCCTATTATAAATATGGGGTTAATTAGAATAGTTGGGTCATTCTGTACAAATATCAATATTAATTAGTATCAATATTTAGAAAAACCTTAAGAAATAACACTTAAAACAACACTAGGTAAGATTATTTTGCTCCTGGGCGCCCCCCTTTTGTTGGAGAGTGTAATGCACTTTCACAGCACTGTCCTGAAATCAAGGGGGAGGTTAGGGAGAGGGTGATTTCCTGCCCACCTCCAAAGGTTACATAGTGCAATTTCTGCAGTGCTGAGCCTGCAGTAGGAATGACAGGGTCTCTGTTCTTCCTGTTACGAGTCAGTGAAGCATCATAATGATTTTTAAGGTATAAATATTAACTTGTGTTCCTTGTTTTGTCTTCAGAATCTGTCATAAACGGCACACTTCTGTAGGTGGTGGAAAACAGCTCTCCATTTGTCTGTAAAGAAATAGCCATGTATGGATATGTTGTCTTTGGAGTGTCATCACGCCACTGTTCGTTGTTGCCCACCAGTGTTGTCTGGTGAAATTTATGGAGCGAGACTGTGTTTTTCCTTCAATACTCTTTAATTGGCCATATTTAAAGTAAACTAAACTCTTTATTTAATTCACATTCACATCTCTTTAACAGCTAAAATGATGTGAAATCTTTAGGGAGGTTCATTATCTGGTGCCTTTAATGAAGCACTAATAACTCACATGAATAACCCCTCCCCCCGTATTCGCACAGTTGAAGCCACCTGAACGCCCGGAAAAGGAAGTAACAAATTCTGTGTTGGAAAAGACCAAGCAATTTGTCATGAATTTTTTTCTCCTGAAAATATTGTTCCGGTATTCGAATATTGTTCCGGGAATTTAGGTATTCCGGTATTGGAATACTGTTCCCGTATTTAGGTATTCTGGTATTGGAATATTGTTCTGGTATTTAGATATTCCGGTATTGGAATACTGTTCCGGTATTTAGGTATTCCACTATTGGAATATAGTTCCGGTATTTAGGTATTCCGGTATTGGAATACTCTTCCGGTATTTAGTTATTCCGGTATTGGAATATTGTTCCGGTATTTAGGTATTCCGGTATTGGAATACTGTTCCGATATTTAGGTATTCCACTATTGGAATATAGTTCCGGTATTTAGGTATTCCACTATTGGAATATCATTTCGGTATTTAGGTATTCCGGTATTGGAATACTGTTCAGGTATTTAGTTATTCCGGTATTGGGATACTGTTCCGCTATTTAGTTATTCTGGTATTGGGATACTGTTCCGCTATTTAGTTATTCCGGTATTGGAATATTGTTCCGGTATTTAGGTATTCCGGTATTGGAATACTGTTCCGGTAGTTAGGTATTCCTGTATTGGAATATAGTTCCGGTATTCCGGTATTGGAATACTGTTCCGGTATTTAGGTTTTCCGGTATTGGAATATTGTTCCGGTATTTAGGTATTCCGGTATTTAGGTATTCTGGTATTGGAATATTGTTTCGGTATTTAGGTATTCCGGTATTGGAATATTGTTCTGGTATTCCGGTATTGGAATATAGTTCCGGTATTGGAATATAATTCCGGTATTGGTATATAGTTCCGGTATTTAGGTATTACGGTATTGGAATATTGTTCCGGTATTTAGGTATTCCGATATTTGAATTTTGTGCTACATGTCTCTGTGTTGCATTTTGCCTTTCAGTTGTGTGTAAGTACTTTGTATTATATTTTATATATTTTTTCTCATCACAGTTTGGTGATTTCTCTGCTCAATCTCATCTCACATGTTCATTGATGTTCTTTGAGCTTGCAAGTTTGCCTTGAATGGCTTCATTCAGGTTGCCCATCTGATCTGTGGCTGAAGGTTGATGGTGTATTACAGGATTTGTCAGATATTCTGCTGTTGTTCATCTGACAAGAGACACTGCAAAGTTAAACCTCTTCAGTTTGGATTTAATATCGCACAATTTTCCCTCTTAAAAAAGAAAGTGATGATATCATTTGACCATAAAGAAAAGCCACCAAAGTTCATCTTCTGAAAGGCCACTTTCCCTTTTTACTGTCCCTCAGAGCTTAATTGAATGTCCACTTCATGCTTTTTGCATCTTTCCTTCCGACCGAGTGACTTTCTCTCAGTAAAATCTATTGATGCTTTTCACATTTCTCATAACCCCCTCAGTTTCCCCTCTGAGTCTCAAGTGCTCTCTGGTTTCAGTTCCTTCAACTCTCTTATCCTCTCTGGCTTATTAACGATCATTTGTGGCGATTATTCCTGCAAGAACGGTCATCAGAGCTCCTCGCCTTTTATTCGGCAGCCACCTAATTGTAAGGCAGTCATCTGTCAAATACCTCTTATGGTCTTTGTCAAAAGGAGTGGGTTTTGGTGTAGCTTTTCAATTCCTGTAATGGCTGTAATCGAGTCCATGAAATGAGCAGTGTCACTCCATTAAACATTTGGAAAGCAAAGCAATGATAGTTCTCTCGGTATGAACGTATGGATTGTTTTGACTGTCTGTGTTTCAGTCTAGGAGCGTTGATGATTCATCAGCAGAAGGTTTGAAGGTGTCTGGAAGGAGCAGATCCTCGTACATGTTCTTTACAATCAGTCCTCGGTAGGATTTGGCCCTGTTCTTTCCTGCTGTGGCAATGCACCACGCTGAGCCCACATCATGTTTTAGAGGAGTCTTACATCATCCTCCGGGGACATTAGAAGACTTTTTCCAGGATGTAGAAATCCTCCTCAGCGTCTTCTTCAGCTCTCTTGACTGGGTAATGCTTGAATGACAGGTTTCACAGACTCACGTCAAGCACAACGCAGTTGGCCTGACCTGGAAAATAATCTGGCGGTAATTCTCGTGTGTGTTTCAGACCACAGCTGCCATCTTGTTCAGTCTTCACCGTTGCATTCCATCATCTGACCTGCTGCTCATGTTCTTCGAGTGGCAGTGCATGAGCTAAAGCTCCTTTCATCTTTCCGCACTATTCACAGAATTCAAAGACTTGCCATTATCAGTCCAGCAGATTGTAAATACAGCAGCCGTGCTAAGCTCACATCAGTGTGAAACCTGACTAACACGAGTGGTTTATCGTCACTGTTGAAGCAATGCCTATAACTTTTTAATGGTCACTATTAAAGGAGAAGGTAAAAGCATCCTTATTGTGCAGTTTAAATTAAAGGAGACATATTTTACCCCTTTTCCACAAGCGAAAACATCTGTGACACGCTTTTCTCAAAATACCACAAGGATCAAACCCCACAGAAGGACGGCCCATTTCAGCGCCTGTTCCTTTGAATTAGAAAGAACCACACACAGAAGCTCAGTTTTAACTTTGTTGTCTTTCATCGCTGTACATTTTCCTTGGCTTTGAAATATTCTCATGTCTCCACTCTTAATTGGCTCTGTTTTCTCCTGTCTCTGCTCTGGTCAGGTGACGATGTCCGGGGAGGGAGGGAGTTTGGGAGTGAGGTGTAGAATAATGCTAACATGCTAGCACTCTATGTAACGAGCAAAATTGGATTTATCTCTTATTTTCTGAATACCGACTGGGTTGTCTTGTTTCACAGTTTGTGGGTTGGTAAGCTCCAGAATCCTCCTGGAGGGGGCGCCAGTCCTTCACAGGGCGACACACACACACACACATTGCCTACGCACACTTTTGAGTCGCCAATCCACCTACCAATGTGTGTTTTTGGACTGTGGGAGGAATTTTAAAATAAAAATAAATAAATAAATAAAGGCCAGAGTCATATTTATTGCACAGCTAAACTGTGAACTGAGTATCCCATTCCTTAACTCATTTCCCAGCAAGTTGTGTTTTCTAGTATACAGATTGATGCACTTTGCCCTCTCTAACTCCTGCATGAATCTTCCATATCTCTGTGTTTGGCTAGCTGAGTCACCGAGTGAGACTTGGGCTGGATTTGATCTGTGTGCTCTTATCAGACACGGCTGGCCAAATTTGCGGCTCTGCTATTGGCACAGGGCAAGTCTGAGCGTTCTTCAAAACAAAGTTCAAGCTGCAGTTAATAACCCTTGCAAAGACTTTCGAACCGCTTCATCCCTGCTCACTCGCCCATTATCTCCGCCTCCATCTGCCTTCACAGCAGAGGATTTACATCCGACTCGCCGTCCAAGGTCAGCTGGCCACACAAGAACAGCACACTTCCTACTTCTGCCAGTTCAACCCCAAACCACAGTCTTTTCTCCAGCAGTACAGAGACTGTTCTGCACCAATTTACATCTTTAAACAAGCAAACTCTAATCCGCTACAGGCTCAGCACCTCACCGTTCCACTTTATTAAAGATGATTTAGAGGACCCTAAATGATGATGCATGCTGCGATGACATGTCTAATGATACTCATTTTTCTATCTTTGACATTATAATGAAAATTAATTACAGTTTTATATAATGGACAAGAACCGACAGTGTTACCATATAATACATATAGTAATGTGCAAAAGTCACAGAACAATTTCATTCATTTAATGTCCATCTAAACAGGAGCAAAGCCAAAAAGGCCTCAGAAATAGTGTAGAAAACATTCAACATTCTATTACTTATTAGCGTCAACAACCAAAAGTAACATATAAAACGATTTGTTTAATTACAGCTGCTTTTAATGAAATAAAAACACAAGTACACAGAAACATTGATGAAAGCACAATAGCGCCGTATGTGTGAGTGACTCTGATGACAAGCATAAAAAGACTCAGGACACAATACTGTTAAATAATAATAATAATAATAATCCAAGTATTTCATTTGTACTGTACAAAGGGATGGGATATGTTGCATATTCTACATATTCACTGGAGGTAGAGAGGACAGATGCTACAACTAAGCATAGAAAAGAAGGACGGAGGGAGAAGGCTTTAAAAAACAATTGCTGCATGCAGAGAGCAGACCTGAGTGAACATCAGCTGTTAGGGGTTTCCTTGTTTGAAGGCAAGGCGTTGTCTTCAACATCTAAGAATCTGCAAGAGTGTGTTTCCAGACCTCCAGTGTTGTATATCCTGCTTCTCCTGATAATCATGATACATTGTTAAAGTAATTTTCTAATAAATAGAAGTAATTCTGTAGTAGTAGTAACATTTCTGCCGATCGATCTGGGTTTGCGTGATTGTGAGCAGGTCCAATTTTCTTAAATCTTTTATTGATGCAGTTTTGAGGAACCCCCTGGTTTGGCTTATTTTTCCTTTGTCTTTCCTTTGTGATGCAAGTAAATTGTCTTATATCTGACGTCCTCAGAATTACCTCCCGAAATATTCCTACAGTCTCTCTCTGTCTCTCGGTCTCTCTCTCTGTCTCTCTCTCTCTCTCTCGGTCTCTCTCTCTGTCTCTCTCTCTCTCTCTCTCTCTCTCTCTGTCTCTCTCTCTCTCTCTCTCTCTCTCTCTCTCTCTCTCTGTCTGTCTCTCTGTCTCTGTCTCTCTCTTTCTCTCTCTCTCTCTCTCTCTCTCTGTCTGTCTCTCTCTCTTTCTCTCTCTCTCTCTCTCTCTCTCTCTCTCTCTGTCTGTCTGTCTGTCTGTCTCTCTCTGTCTGTCTGTCTCTCTCTCTCTCTCTCTCTCTCTCTCTGTCTGTCTGTCTGTCTGTCTCTCTCTCTCTCTGTCTGTCTGTCTGTCTCTCTCTCTCTCTCTTTCTCTCTCTCTCTCTCTCTCTCTCTCTCTCTCTCTCTCTCTCTCAGTCTCTGTCTCTGTCTCTGTCTCTGTGTGTGTGTGGTTTCTTTATTTGCTGAATCCTCAGCTCCATAACCAGTGAAGATGAGCGCAGTGTAGTTATCTTTCCTGTTACCTTCAGATGAATGATGTTACCTGCAGGTCTAACTATAACAAAACAATGACCAAGCTTGAACAAAAAGAAAATGTAAAAAAAAAAAAAGAAGAGGAAAAAAAAAACCAAAAATGAATGTGCTAAGCTATCTAAGGTGACAGAATGGGGAGGGGGAAGAAGGAGTGCTCTCAAATGACAGATAACCAGCAGGTCTGTGCCACCAGATAACCTTCACTGGGATGGAGAGAGATGGAGGAGACCTTTATTTTGTCTGCTTGCCCTCAGTAACCTCGCAGATAGTCATGCTTCAATCTCCACCACGTGGCTGAGCATGTGGACACTAGTGCTTATGTAGCTCTGGCTTTTTTCAGACATCAGGCCGATTGTGGTAGTCTTAGGCAGAGTAGTAAATACACAGAGGTGGTGGAAGATCCTTCACTCTTCATTTTCTCACGTTAAGCTCCATGGCTTTGATCTGTTTGTAGAATATAGAGGATAGAACATCTGGCTTGACCTTGACATCACTGTTTAAAATCCTGCTGCCTTGATGTTATTGTCACTGTTGCTTGGACATGTACTAAACAAGTTGCTTAAGTTTACTGTTTTTAAGTCAATCGAGGTCTGTTGGGATCAGACACAGCAGTGCTGCTGGAGTTTTTAAATCCCTCTGTGTTACTGCTGGACTGAGAATAGTTCACAACCAAAAATATCCAGTCAACAGTGGCCTATGTCCGCTGAAGAAGGTCTAAAAGACAACCAACACACACTGTAGAGCAAAAGATTACTGCCTCTGACTTCTACAAGGTGGATGCACAGTATGGCCGTGTCTAACAGAGTGGACAGTTTTTGAAACCTCTAGCAGCACTGCTGTGTCTCATCCACCTGTATCAGTGCAACACACACCAACGGACCACCCCCACATCATTGTGACTGCAGTGCTGTTGAATGGGGGTCTTTTACATTATCATGACCTGCTTATGGGCAAGTAATCTGCTTTAACTCTGCTTTAGTTCTCTGGCTTTACTTGAATTTTGTTTTGTTGGTTCTTCCCCTGGACTTCTTTCACTTGCCCACACCCTGCCATAGATGGTTCTATATAGTACCTTTAGGAAAAGGGTTCTTCAATTGTTATGATGTCAAGCTTTTACAGTAGAAGAACCATTTTTTGTGCCATATCTATAACACATTCTCCATCAATCTGCATGCAAAGCAAGAGGTTATTTGTGTGTTCAGGGGTCTTTACAGAGCCATTTCTTTACTAAAGAGCCCTTGTAGAACCATCATTTTTAACTGTGTGTATATGACACCGTATTGATTTTGTAAGCTCAGTATATCACTACAAACACCATACACCTTTATTGAAGGAGCATTATTAATCTCTTCATTGATTATGAAGTAAGTGGACCACTGGTGAGCCGCTCACATGTTTTAAACCCTAGCCCCTCAGGCCTGATGTTATTAGCCACAATACAATAAAAAATGTTGGGTGGGGGGAAGAAGTGGGAGAGTTTCCTAATCGTTTCTCTAGCTACGCTCATCTTTTTTCAGTTAATAGAACAAATAGTACATTATATTTGAATAGAACATACTTTAGCTGATTTTCTTATATTCATATAGCGATATTTTCTGCTAAATTTCACTGTAAATAAACAACTCTTTCTCAGGATTCACCCATAAACACTGAAGCTTTGATCACAGCTGTATGTTTAGTTTATATTCAGAGTCTAGAGTCTAGTCCCATGTGTTCAAGTACAGCACTGTGTATCTGTGATCTATCTGTTGTCAGTACATATCCCACATCTATGGCAGAGAGAGCCAGCTTTCAGTGTTAAAATGAGCTACTAATAACGCACCCTTTTTTTACACATCTGTTTCAGAAAGCCACTGTAAGTTAATCTCAGTCCATTATCTCCACTTGATTAGGCTTGAACACCCCAATCATGCAAATCCATTTTCCTCACATCAGAGGCAGTCGATATGAATCTCCTTCCCCGATGGAGGGTCACATCTCTTGCCCGCCATAACCCTCAGTCACTCGGTTCCACAGGCCATTTCGTCCCTAGCAGATGAATTATCCCCATAAAAGTGATGGTGACATCCGTAATGGGCCTTGGTCAGGCTTATTTAAATAGGCGGCCAGGCATAAGAAATTAGCCTTACACAGCTATTAGGCCGATTCTAGCTCAGAAACATTTAAAGCAACGTGGCAAGCAGGTTTTCTTGCCTGATATTCAGACTTACATCTCTTTGACAGGAACAACTGGAGTTGATGTTTTCTTTATTGGCTTTTACATGCAAACACTCCTTCACAGGAAATGGTATAATCCAGTTGTGCAGTGTTTAATGTAGCGAGTGGAATCGTTTTAGTCATGAAAAAATCAGTTTACGAGGTTCTACTTTGACCTTATGACATTTTGAAATATATATATTTGTTTATTTTTCATGAGGAAATTGTAAGGTTGATCCCTGATTATCCCTCAGCCAGCCGTGGTCTATTAATTGTTTCCTCCCCCTCATCACTCAGTGCTAACAAAAAAGGGTGATGAGCTCCAGGGATGGTGTTTGAAAAGATGGGGTGAGTGGCTTCATCGGGAATCAGGAAGAAAATAAAATATAAAATATCTGAGAATTTTTTTATGAAACTATTCACAGGGGTGAGTTCCAGGTGAGTATTTGATGCCCTGTGATAAAATGGCACCCGGCCCAGGGTCGTTCTGCCTTGTGCTCAGTGATTCCCGGTAGACTCTATGACCCACAGTGACCCTGATCAGGATGAAGCAGTTCTAGAACATGAATGAATATTCATTCATTCATTCATTATCTGTAACCCTTATCCAGTTCAGGGTCACGGTGGGTCCAGAGCCTATCTGGAATCATTGGGCGCAATGCGGGAATACACCCTGGAGGGGGCGCCAGTCCTTCACAGGGCAACACAGACACACACTCACTCACACCTACGGACACTTTTGAGTCGCCAATCCACGTACCTACATGTGTTTTTGGACTGTGGGAAAAAACCGGAGCACCCGGAGGAAACCCACGTAGACACAGGGAGAACACACCACACTCCTCACAGACAGTCACCCGGAGGGAACCCATGCAGACACAGGGAGAACACACCACACTCCTCACAGACAGTCACTCGAAGGAAACTCACGCAGACACAGGGAGAACACACCACACTCTTCACAGACAGTCACCCGGAGGAAACCCACGCAGACACAGGGAGAACACACCACACTCTTCACAGACAGTCACCCGGAGGAAACCCACGCAGACACAGGGAGAACACACCACGCTCTTCACAGACAGTCACCCGGAGGAAACCCACGCAGACACGGGGAGAACACACCACGCTCCTCACAGACAGTTACCCGGAGGAAACCCACGCAGACACAGGGGGAACACACCACTCTCCTCACAGACAGTCACCCAGAACGGGAATCTAACCCACAACCTCCAGGTCCCTGGAGCTGTGCGACACTACCTGCTGTGCCATAAATGAATATTAATATAATAAACAGATGTGTGTTTGTTACTTATATAATTGTGAAACATTTTTTAAAAACAAACATTATTTGGGACAGTGGGCTTTAATTTAAGAAAAAACTTATTATTCAGCCTTGCTTAAAAACAATAATAACAATTATGCCAAGTCTCTGAGTGAATTTCAGCCCCAGCCGAATGGTTCCCTGATGCCTCACTTTCTGCTTTGTGCTTGGCTGTGTTTGGCAGGCCCAGAAACTGTGGGGGGAATATTCAGCCCTGCTCCTCTCAGCTGTGCACAACATCATGTTTGTCACCAAGAGTGTTTTGAAGTGGCTTCCAGTGTGTTTTACCCAACGTGAACCTGTCGCAATGAATAGACAAATATATTCAGCAATCTTTTGCAAAAGAAAAGGTTTTCCTGCAATGTGAAAGATATTTTCTTGAATATCTCACATCCCATCTTGGCGTAGGGCTTGTATGTACGTAAGCCAGCTGCATGGCCAGATTATCTCACAACTCAATGCATAAACGGCTCATTTCTTCATGTTCTAAGCAACCGTCCAAACAATACAGCACACTGGAAATTCTCCAAGGTGCCCTTCACTGTAGGGTGTCGGCTTGGCTCTGGAGCGCGGTGTAGCACAGGCTATTTAACATGTGAGAGGAGGATATGGATGAAGAGAGCTTTGGCCTGTAGTGTATCTCCGCTCAGAAGGTTGGCAGGAGCAGATAGATCATAGGTATTACAGATTAACAGCACAGTCCTCGTTACAGGCATTTGAAAAAAAAAAAAAAACCAAGAACAAAGAAAACTAGGCAAGCCTAGTTTAGCCGGACCGTCTTTAGTCATATAGCCATTGTCACAGAGGTGTTTCTGGCATTTCAAAAAGAGGAAATATACAAAATACATCCCCTTGTCATTGGAAGGTCTGGAGAATCTTTGGTACTTCATATCAATGTCTTTGTTTCCATGTGGTTTTTATTGTGTGGTTGTGTGTTTGTGGTGTACAGACGACAAAATTGAGGGCAGGAATCATAAATGCAGAAATAAAAACAAATAAAAAAGGAGCACAGAGACTTGTTTATAATATATATATATATATATATATATATATATATATATATATATATATATATATATATATAATTTATATATATATATAATTTTATTTAAAAAATAAACACTAGATGATCTACCACCAAAGATCAAAGAAGACCAAGAGCAATTTGTTGATTTTAAGAATTACAATTACTTACTTATTCAATATAACAGGTTAAAGTGAAGTCGTCCCTGAGCCACACCTCTGGCCAGTGCGCATGGTGTTGCGGCAAACAAAGCCCCAGAAACACACACATATGGAGCATGTTCTTGTATTATTTCCTATTATTCTGCCACGGTTCATGCTGAAGAACCTGCTCTCCAGCTGGGAACGTCATTTCTGGTTCACAAACTAGTTTATGTTGGTGGAAACGCACCAAATGGTTCCAAATTTAGTTCACGAACTGGAATGTGAAATATGGCTGAATTAACAACAGATGGTGTAGTAGCGCCACTTTAAGTTGTCTATGTAAAATATGGCTGAACTAACAGTTCCTACTCGCGCATGCGCATTTTAACATCAGACAGTCAGTAAGCAAAAATGCCTGTTCTAGGCTGGCACGGTAGGCGGTCCGGCAATTATTCATTCATCCATTCATTCATTATCTGTAACCCTTATCCAGTTCAGGGTCACGGTGGGTCCAGAGCCTACCTGGAATCATTGGGCGCAAGGTGGGAATACACCCTGGAGGGGGTGCCAGTCCTTCACAGGGCAACACAGACACACACACACTCACACCTACGGACACTTTTGAGTCACCAATCCACCTACCAACTTGTGTTTTTGGACTGTGGGAGGAAACCGGAGCACCCGGAGGAAACCCACACAGACACAGGGAGAACTCACCACACTCCTCACAGACAGTCACCTGGAGGAAATCCACGCAGACACAGGGAGAACACACCACACTCCTCACAGACAGTCACCCAGAGGAAACCCACGCAGACACAGGGAGAACACACCACACTCCTCACAGACAGTCACCCGGAGGAAATCCACGCAGACACAGAGAGAACACACCACACTCCTCACAGACAGTCACCCGGAGCTGGAATGGAACCCACAACCCCCAGGTCCCTGGAGCTGTGTGACTGAGACACTTCCTAATTTATTAACATGCAAACAAAAAATAAAAACGGATTAAATATTAACATTATCCCCCATAAACGGTTCATTTGAATGGATAGTTTTTGTAATGTACCAGTTTAGTGTGTTTGATTTCAGGTAGACAACCGGAGCACATCGAGGAAACCCACAGAGACACAAGGAGAACACATCTCATTTCTCACAGGCCCAGGTTGAGGATGCCTGACCAGCCATTGTTTAGTGTTGTGGTCCTCTTGCATCTAAACTGTAGATGCTACTTAAAACACATGTAGCTGTATTGTTTGTCAGGAGCAAGTACATAGTGTTCCTTTACTGAAGCTGTTTTCTACTGACCTTAGTCCTTCCCTCATTAGGGTATTCATTATGTAACATGACATATAGTAATGAATGTGTTCTACTACTACATCACCATGTGTTCTTTTTTTTTTAAATGGCTGTTCCTTTAAGGCTTATATTGGCCTGAAAACAACACCTTTCATGAGGCTAATTATAATATAAGCAAGCAGTGATATAAGGGCATGGCATGAATAGCAAACAACTATGTAAATCAGGATGACATGAACCACTCTGCCCCACCACGTTCTGCACTAGCCTAGCTGTGTGTGTTCTTGACCTGCTCTGGAGAGAGACAGGAGGGGCTTAACGCTAGCCTGACGCTGAGCCTCGGATCAAGACGGCCATGAATTATTTTCATTAAGACTCTGTTTACAAAGCTGGGCCGGAGTCAGGAAAGTTAAAACTGAAGTTATTTTCTCAATACGTCCAGGTAATTGACCTCCAGCGGAAGACTAATAAGGAGAAGAAGCCGGGATCTCCGCTTGCCTCCGAGGCACACCAAGAAGCAGTCAATTTATTTGTCTTATTTGTGTTCACTTTTGCATCTGCAAGTACGCACAGATAGAACCGGTTTTCCACAATGATTTGTGCTCTTTCTTACGTCTGCTGTTCCGAGGACCTCCCGAGACATTAGCTGTGACAGTCGGTCCAGTTCTCTGTTAAGGTCTGATTTGGAAACCCGGCTTGTCCGATTTCATGTGGCGAGCCGTGGCTTTACCTCCATCTTTCTGGCTGATAAGGGATCATGAATAATATTCTGTGGGCGTCTAGAATGCTACACAGGTCTTTGCTAAGTCAGGATTCAGTGTATAGCTGCATGATGTGGAAAAAATACTAATGCTCAGGGCCTGATCGAATCACCGGGTAATGTTCAGTTACCATTGAATCTTTGCAGCATTTCCCCAAACATTAAATAGGTTGGGTGTCCTGCTCCGCAAAACTTGTGCCACATGACTTGAATAAAAATAGGACGGTTAGGATGTAGCTGGAATGGTAAAGTTGGCTTCCTGGCGTTTTCTGACGTGAGGTTTTGAGGGTATAAAATTCTCAGACTCTTTTTTTTTTTATCCTTTAAATTGACCTTTGGTGTAAAATCTGATCCCAAGTCCAGATCCAATCCCTGAGCTGGCTTATGCTAGAGAAGCATATTATACTCAACAGCATCTTCACACAGTTTCTACTTTCTTAAAGAAACCAAAGGCATTTTTGCTGAAATAATAATTTGGTAATTTATTTGATAACAAGTCGCAGTCACACAGCTCCAGAGACCTGGAGGTTGTGGGTTCAATTCCCGCTCCGGGTGACTGTCTGTGAGGAGTTTGTGTGTTCTCACCGTGTCTGCGTGGGTTTCCTCCGGGTGACTGTCTGTGAGGAGTTGGTGTGTTCTCACCGTGTCTGCGTGGGTTTCCTCCGGGTGACTGTCTGTGAGGAGTGTGGTGTGTTCTCCCTGTGTCTGCGTGGGTTTCCTCCAGGTGGCTGTCTGTGAGGAGTTGGTGTGTTCTCCCCGTGTCTGTGTGGGTTTCCTCCGGGTGACTGTCTGTGAGGAGTGTGGTGTGTTCTCCCCGTGTCTGCGTGGGTTTCCTCCGGGTGACTGTCTGTGAGGAGTGTGGTGTGTTCCCCCTGTGTCTGCGTGGGTTTCCTCCGGGTGACTGTCTGTGAGGAGTGTGGTGTGTTCTCCCTGTGTCTGCGTTGGTTTCCTCCGGGTGACTGTCTGTGAGGAGTGTGGTGTGTTCCCCCTGTGTCTGCGTGGGTTTCCTCCGGATGACTGTCTGTGAGGAGTGTGGTGTGTTCTCCCTGTGTCTGCGTGGGTTTCCTCCGGGTGACTGTCTGTGAGGAGTGTGGTGTGTTCCCCCTGTGTCTGCGTGGGTTTCCTCCGGATGACTGTCTGTGAGGAGTGTGGTGTGTTCCCCCTGTGTCTGCGTGGGTTTCCTCCGGATGACTGTCTGTGAGGAGTGTGGTGTGTTCTCCCTGTGTCTGCGTGGGTTTCCTCCGGGTGACTGTCTGTGAGGAGCGTGGTGTGTTCTCCCTGTGTCTGCGTGGGTTTCCTCCAGGTGGCTGTCTGTGAGGAGTTGGTGTGTTCTCCCCGTGTCTGTGTGGGTTTCCTCCGGGTGACTGTCTGTGAGGAGTGTGGTGTGTTCTCCCTGTGTCTGCGTGGGTTTCCTCCAGGTGGCTGTCTGTGAGGAGTTGGTGTGTTCTCCCTGTGTCTGCGTGGGTTTCCTCCGGGTGACTGTCTGTGAGGAGTGTGGTGTGTTCTCCCCGTGTCTGCGTGGGTTTCCTCCGGGTGACTGTCTGTGAGGAGTTGGTGTGTTCTCCCCGTGTCTGCGTGGGTTTCCTCCGGGTGACTGTCTGTGAGGAGTGTGGTGTGTTCTCCCCGTGTCTGCGTGGGTTTCCTCCAGGTGACTGTCTGTGAGGAGTGTGGTGTGTTCTCCCCGTGTCTGCGTGGGTTTCCTCCGGGTGACTGTCTGTGAGGAGTGTGGTGTGTTCTCCCTGTGTCTGCGTGGGTTTCCTCCGGGTGACTGTCTGTGAGGAGTGTGGTGTGTTCCCCCTGTGTCTGCGTGGGTTTCCTCCGGATGACTGTCTGTGAGGAGTGTGGTGTGTTCCCCCTGTGTCTGCGTGGGTTTCCTCCGGATGACTGTCTGTGAGGAGTGTGGTGTGTTCCCCCTGTGTCTGCGTGGGTTTCCTCCGGGTGACTGTCTGTGAGGAGTGTGGTGTGTTCTCCCTGTGTCTGCGTTGGTTTCCTCCGGGTGACTGTCTGTGAGGAGTGTGGTGTGTTCCCCCTGTGTCTGCGTGGGTTTCCTCCGGATGACTGTCTGTGAGGAGTGTGGTGTGTTCCCCCTGTGTCTGCGTGGGTTTCCTCCGGATGACTGTCTGTGAGGAGTGTGGTGTGTTCTCCCTGTGTCTGCGTGGGTTTCCTCCAGGTGGCTGTCTGTGAGGAGTTGGTGTGTTCTCCCCGTGTCTGTGTGGGTTTCCTCCGGGTGACTGTCTGTGAGGAGTGTGGTGTGTTCTCCCTGTGTCTGCGTGGGTTTCCTCCAGGTGGCTGTCTGTGAGGAGTTGGTGTGTTCTCCCTGTGTCTGCGTGGGTTTCCTCCGGGTGACTGTCTGTGAGGAGTGTGGTGTGTTCTCCCCGTGTCTGCGTGGGTTTCCTCCGGGTGACTGTCTGTGAGGAGTTGGTGTGTTCTCCCCGTGTCTGCGTGGGTTTCCTCCGGGTGACTGTCTGTGAGGAGTGTGGTGTGTTCTCCCTGTGTCTGCGTGGGTTTCCTCCGGGTGACTGTCTGTGAGGAGTGTGGTGTGTTCCCCTTGTGTCTGCGTGGGTTTCCTCCGGATGACTGTCTGTGAGGAGTGTGGTGTGTTCCCCCTGTGTCTGCGTGGGTTTCCTCCGGATGACTGTCTGTGAGGAGTGTGGTGTGTTCTCCCTGTGTCTGCGTGGGTTTCCTCCGGGTGACTGTCTGTGAGGAGTGTGGTGTGTTCTCCCTGTGTCCGCGTGGGTTTCCTCCGGATGACTGTCTGTGAGGAGTGTGGTGTGTTCTCCCTGTGTCCGCGTGGGTTTCCTCCAGGTGACTTTCTGTGTGGAGTTGGTGTGTTCTCCCCGTGTCTGTGTGGGTTTCCTCCGGGTTACTGTCTGTGAGGAGTTGGTGTGTTCTCTCCGTGTCTGTGTGGGTTTCCTCCGGGTGCTCCGGTTTCCTCCCACAGTACAAAAACACACGTCGGTAGGTGGATTGGCGACTCCAACGTTTCCGTAGGTGTGAGTGTGTGAGTGAATGTGTGTGTGTCTGTGTTGCCCTGTGAAGGACTGGCGCCCCCTCCAGGGCGTATTCCCGCCTTGCGCCCAATGATTCCAGGTAGGCTCTGGACCCACCGCGACCCTGAATTGGTTAAGCGCTTACAGATAATGAATAAATGAATGAATGAACAAAATTATTACAACTGAGACGAGATTTTTTTACAGTCATAAGCAATCAGCCAAAACATTCATCATCAAGTGTATGAGGGAACTATTTAAACTGTTCTCATATACATGTTTACAAGTGAATGCAAATGAAATAAGATAAAAGAGGCCCTTTTCCTGTGTATTATGTTCTCTCTACTGTAAATTTGTAAAAGAAAAAGTGTTATTTTCAGCGTGATACTACTGCCGCCACTTGTTTGACATCACATATGCACAACATATGCAGGGGCTTCAAAAGTCTGCTTCCCAGCCCTGACAACATACTAGAGGAGGTCCTGCGATGAGAACAGAATCCTTACTCAGAGTCCTGCAGTCAGTGTGACCACCCAGGGTGGAGTAGATTAGAAAGCTTCACTTACAGAGCTTGGAAAAGGCTTTGCTTTCCGTCTTCTGACACCATTGTTCTCGGAGCGCCTTGGTTCCTTTTCTGCGTGTGTCGCCTCCCCTCCTCCGTCTGCCCTTCTGAGAGTCATTCTTTACTCTTTGGATTTTGCCCTTTATCCTCAAAGCCTCTTCATATCTTCCCCTTTACTGACACCCCACAATTAGCGTCCATTTCCCACTCTTTTTAATTGGTCTGAGAGAAAAAGCCAGTTTGGTTCAGTCATGGAGGGGCTGTGAAAGTCGCAGTTAATAAAAGGATGTCATTATGGGTTGCTTCTTGTGAAAAAAAAGGCCTTGTTTTTCTATTTCAATGGAGCTCATTAATTTGAGCAGAAAAGAAAGTTGTTTTGTTTGTGTCACCACCGGAGCAGAGGCTTCCTGATGAGCTGGGGAGGTAGTGAGCTAATTAGCTCCCGGCCCTGTTGAGCGGTAGCACAGTAACGCGTTCGTGGCTAATGAGCAACTTCAACCCATGTCACCTTCTGATAACTGCTGCCAGTGCCTTTTTAGGGCAGACAGCCAGACCTTGGCCAAGCATAAGTGTGTGTTTCCTTCTGATCTTTCACCAAGGTGTTAACTTTCCTCAGGTCCGGCTACGCTGCGCAAAGTCTTTTAAGCGAGAGAGGGCTGTTTGGCTAAGTGGGTGTACGCCCAAAATTAAAGGCCGCGTAATAGCAAAAAGAGCAGATACGGTGTGTGTGCGTGAGTGTGAGCCGGCTGCGTCGAGTGGAGCCAGTCTGCTGAAGCATCTTGACCAGGTTTTTAGATTCTGTAGCCTCGGGCTGTTCAGACTCACTCGTGGGACCTAATGCGAACCACGCAATCTGCAATTCAGCCCTCGTCTCCGGGCTTATATAACAATCCCCGGCTCCGCTCTTTCGCCAAGTAATGAAATGCATTTCGCGTTGAATAATTTAATCAGGACATTGAGACGTGGAGGCCCTTTTTATAAATTCATTTATTTCGCAGGGAATACGGGATGAACTCTGAAAAATGCTGCAGGAACTTGGAGTCATGACACATTATTTAACATGACCCCTGCAAATTAGTGGTTGGCAACAGACACAACTTTTTTTAAACACCTGGAGTCCAGCTTGTGTTATTCACATCATTCTGCTCCTTCTATGGCCTTAACCTGGCAATTTGATTGGCTTCCTTCTTTTCCAGCCATTTGAACATGCCGTGTTTTGGTCGTTGAGGAAGAGAAGGAAGGCGAATGAAAAAAGGCTTGTCTGGTCTCTATTCACTCAGGTTAGGAACACCTTTGTATCTACACTCATTTTATCAGCTCCACCGACCATCCAGGAGCACTGTGTAGTTCTACAATTGCAGACTGTAGTCCACCTGTTTCTCTGCATACTTCCTTACCCCCGTTTCCCCCTGTTCTTCAATGGTCAGGACCAGTGGCGGATGCTGGTCTTTCAAGGAGGGGAAGCTCAATTTCGGCCTACATCATAAAATGTGTCGGTTTATTTATACGTAAATTCTACCCTCCGTTCCTTTTTAAGAAAATGATCTGTGACCCTGTCGTACCAACAAGGCGTCTTTTCCAGGGACTTGACTAGTGTCCTCTCAATGGCCAGCAGAGCTAGGCTGCTTAAACGGCCTTGGCCCATGTGAAGTGTGTCTGCCTGTGATCCCACGGATCTTTACACCAAAGGATCACTGATTCGCTCATTTCGCTGTCAATCAAAAAGGGATTCAGCCTCAGACAGATCATCCAATCATCATGCAGAAGCTGAGCGTCCGGGCCAGCCGAGGCCAGCCCACTGCCCCATAGACCCCCAGAGACGCTGAGCGTCCGATGGGCGGGACAAAGCCCAGCATTTATCCAATGACGCGTGTCGTTTCGCTGCACTTCGCTGCTTCGCTATTGAACTCTGTGGACGCTCAGCGTCCTCACTGTTTAAAGTACTGTGAAGCTGCGGGAATGATTGAGAGGAAAGCCGCGTCTTTACCAGTGATAAGAAGCTGATTCTGAACAAAAGTTGAGCGCGTTGTAGTGCATATTTATTCAATGACATGCATGCACAACAGTATATATTTGATCACTTATTTTTTTACATTTTAGGGGAAGCTGAGCTTCCCTTGCAGTCTTAGAGCAATCGCCACTGGTCAGGACCCCCACAAGACCATCACAGATTTACGAGTGGATCAGACACAGCAGTGCCGCTCTAGTTCTTAAACACTGCCACTGTCCACTCTGTTAGACACACCTATCTCATCACTCCACCATGGAGATGTCAGAGAGTATGCAAGTGGACTACAGTCTGTAACTGTAGAACTACAAAGTCCTCCTGTATGGTCAGTGGAGCTGATAAAATGTACAGCGAGTGTAGATCCAAGGTGGGTGTTCCTAACCCCGTAATGCTGCAGTATATTTATTACTCACGGTGTTGCAATCCTTGTGAGAAAATATTAAAGCATATGTAATTTTATTGTACATAACGCCATGCTGACAGATATAGCACACTCTTTACTACTCTTTCCAGTTTCCCCCTCATGAATCTGCAGAGTGAGATGTTAACATGTAGAATGGTAATGCTGATTAACATTTTCCTTGTGTTAATTGTGGCAGGCGTCCAGATGCATGGCTTAAGACTTTGGGCCAGGAGGTTCTTTGTTGCGGTCCATGACCTCCCTGTACAAGAAAATTAATACAGTGTTCATAATTGTATTAGGAATGATGTCATCACCGTGTTCTAGCAGTGTGTATTGGCTTCTTGTGCCGGATCAGTTCACTTGCTATGCTTGGCCATCGTGCCAAATGTTATTACTGCTCCAGACATTATTTACTGTAGGCACTGTATTTGTGGAGCTAAGCTCTAAATTATTTTCTCTGGCATGAACTAAGATGGCCACCTTCCAGCGGTCTCCCCATAACTTCGCTACAGAGAGTAGCACTTTGCTAACAAATTGCAAATACAAACCATGGAAGGTCAACACAGGAGATGAGGGAACTTGAGACTTCCAGTCTTGGCCAAAAAAGTGAGTGTGTGTGTGTGAGCACATATGCTCGGTGAGGGCAACAGTCCTCCCCAAACCCAATAACAAACTCTGGAACCAAGCTAGCATGGCCAGAGAATGTCAGAGGAGGAAATTAACGGCCATTTTATTGCAGAAGACAGGATGAATCAGATTTAACTTGCATGATACGCTTTTCATTCATTATTATGGGGATAAGCGAGCTGGGACTGGGGCCAAACCACTGGTTCTCACAGCCATTTTATAACTTAATATGCACCATGAAACCTTACAAGAGATTTCTCGCATGCCACTGGCGTCCAGACGCTGTTACGAACACTGTGTTGTTAATTAAGGCTCTTGCTGGGCCCTGGTGGATTGGTGGATTGTTCTGTGAAGCTCTGTGTGTCAGCTTTGATGTGGCCCCATTCACTTTAGCTGAATCGTTTGAATGTGATTGACAGCACAGATGCATACCAAATGAAGTTTGTACGTTTTCTATATGTTCGTTTTCTTCATGACATGATTATTAATACATCACTTATGTCTGCTTACAGAACCGAATTATAACGTTATTACCTGTTAGTCATATATTACTTCATTTGGCAAATGAGGCCCAGCGGACAGCGCTAATAGCTTCAGTATGTTTGATGTCATCTTTGCAGATGTGCAGATGTGCACTATAGAAAAATTGCAAATCACACTTGAGATAATTTTATTTTATTTTTTTAATCATTTAAAAATCAAGAATACAGGTTGCAGTTTTTCTGAACAGTGGCATGATCGTACTTAAAATTACGTAAAAATTATTTGTTACTATGCAGTTCTGGCTTTATCACTATGTAAACAATGTTAATATGAGCAGATGAGATGCTGGCTTTATTCAGTCTTTAAATGCAAACTTGAGAAGCTTTCTCTTAGATACTGTGCTGTTACACTTTGTTCAGGAATAGATGTTTTCCCAGAACCGGTTAATGGTCCTGGTCACTAACTCTTTCTCCCATACCAGAAACACGGCTAATAAATTATAGATGCTACAATGTAATAAACTATACAAACATGGATATAAATAAAGTTAAATAGCTCACCAGCCATTTATGTGGAAACATTTCATAAAGTAGAAAAACCTAATCTAATATTCCAAATTAAAAAGTGAAACCTGTTTGTTTTTTTAACAGCTAAATCTTTTCACTCTGTAGGATGGTAGCATTCCTGCTAATGAGCGCTGATTGCTAATTAGCTTTGGCTGAGTACAGCTTGTGCTTGCTGTTGGTCCTATAACTAAACTATAAATAAGCTTAGTCACCAGCAGTGTGGATATATTTTAAGCTCTGCGTTCTGGGGTAAGAAAATCGTTTTTTAAAATTTGTTTTAAAACATAAGTTAATCATGTACAACCTTTTTTTTATTTTGCTACTTGGCAAAAGCTCCTTTATTGTGAATGTTCTCAAAAGCGCCCTCTAGTGTCTGGAAAAAGTACACATTATTGAGAGGCAGTTCTGACCAGAAATTCCCTGCTTTTTTGTGTTTTTTTAGGAGCCCCAACAGGAAGCCACTTGAAGGAGGACATGAGTCACTGGCAGCTGCATGCGCACTACTACCCTCCCCTCCTGCGCTCGGCCACCATCCGCAAGTTCATGGTGGGGTATGAGATGCTGGCACAGGCTCAGCGGGACCTCACTCCAGAACAGGTGAGCCTTCCTCAGTCCACCCTTAGTATGATTAATAATAATAATAATAATAATACTAAAGGTATTATATAGAACAGTGGACACCAAACGCCAAACAATTCACAGCATTTTTTTAGAAGACAGCAGTAGTGAGAATAGGTAGCCAGTCAGCGAGCAGTGTGGAGCAGCAGCGGTAAAAATGGACGCCCTCAGTCTGCAGGCGCGTCAGCGATGGTGGAAAACCAGCTTCCTCGGTTGGCACCCCCACACTGTCGACATGATTAGCGGTTGGCACACACAATGGATTAAATATGCTCTGTTGAGGTTTCCCAGAGTAGTGTAATATTTTGGGCATATTCTGTAAAACAGTGTTTCCGGAAAGTTGTTTCTTTCCCGTTGCATCATATTCAGCTTTGCAGTACTCCTGTTTAGAGCTGTTTACTGTGTTTTTCTATTTAGAGAACCTGTCATTTCTCTCCCAGACTGCCATCATTCACTTCTTGTTGAAGAATAATGGACTATTTACTCTCATTTTGCGCCGTACTGGCTAAACACCATCATTTATATCAATTACTTCACCAGTGAAGCTGTAGAATACCTGGAAAACTGCATAAAAATAAAGTTCATAAATAGACAGCAAGCAATGAGCTCTTTCTGAAAAACTCAATTTTAAATATTAGCACGCTCACACAAAATAGACGCTAACCCATGAATACTGTGATACGGGCAGTCATCTTACACTCAACCTTGCTACCTGACTGCTACTCTCAGACACGGGTCATGCTTCGTGACCCTGTTTTGTTCATTAGAGTCCTCCGTCTCCCTGTCTCCTTTTCTATAATGAATCTCTCCTTCTTGGTTTGTCGGTTGCAGGGCAGAGGACAGCACGTCCAGCGCTTGATTTATGTCCATCTGGACGCATTGATTGATAGCTTGATCAAATTAATCAGCACCATCCTGGGGCTGTCAGTTCTCCAGCTGCCCGTGCCTTTGACCGCCTCGCAGAGCTGATCACAGTGGCCCAAAAACTCCCAAAATGCACACCGCAGTGATCCCGACTCAGCCCAACACATTCACAGCAGTCACCCAATCCATCCCAGCAATCACCAACGCCAACACCTCCTAATTTACAACAGTTATAACACATTGATGGAAAAGGCAACTGTGACTTGTTGTTTGCCAAATAGTGAAGCCACATCCTTCTGTACCATTTGTTATTTGTTATATGACACTGCCACTATTTGGCAAACAACAGGCCCACTCCCATTGCATATCCCATCATACTACCTCCACCCCAGTCATTTGACTTCCCCCACTGTTCCCACACCATGGGCCAAGCACCACAGTCTGAATGTGCCATTTCCGGAGCCTTCAGGAGCACTCTGTCGGACCCAGCCATAGTTGTGATGCAAAGATCACTGTGGACTGTGGTAACCTTGTCTCTGCTGTCTTTTTTTGGAGTGTGAATGTGGCCCTTTGAAAGATGAGCTGGACCACGTGAGTGTGTGCAAGTGTGCATGTAACTATGATTGTTAAAGCTGGGTGTTATGGGAGTTCTAGCAGAGAAGCTTAATGTAATACAGCGGGTGCTTTTTATCTTTCGGTGCTGAGATTTCCTGATTGAACGGTTAGGGTTCTGTACATGGTGGCACGCCTCTAGGGTGATTTAATGTGCTGTAACATTTATTATGGCTTAGTGAATACGGCAGACCCATGGAGAGCCCATCTGCCGGCGCTTATGAGACTGACCTCTGTTAGCTGTGGCGCTGGCCGCTATCAAATTGTGCCAGAGCAGCGGTGGCATACGAATTAAGCAGTGTGACGCAGCAAAGAAATTGGATCAGGAAATGACAGGGGCGCTAGAATGTTTAATCACTCTTCTTGAGAAAGAGAGAGGGGGAGGGAGAGGGAGAGAGAGAGCGAAAGAGAGAGGATGTAGCTTCATCCCCTCAGACATCAAAGCCCACCGCTGTTTGTTGCTCAATGTGAATGCCATGCAGCCAGTCATGGCTCTGGGCGATGTGTGTGTTTTCTTGTGTGGTGACGTTACTGTGTGGTGAGAGGACTTTCAACAATGGCTTCGGGATCAACTGCAAAAACATCATTCTACTTTCAAGTTCAGTTGTTGTCCTGTTACATAAGTAAAGGGACATTTTGGTAGCTCTTGATGTTTTGACCAGTTATACATTGAACACACCCACACGCCCACTCACCCACACACCCTCCCACCGAACCCCACACACCCCCTCTCACCCTCACCCACACACGCCCACCCCCACCCACACACACACCCACCCACACACACACACACAACCACCCACACACACGCCCACCCACACACATTCCTACACACCCACACACACGCCTACCCACACACATTCCTACACACCCACACACACGCCTACCCACACACATTCCTACTCACCCACACACCCTCCCACCGAACCCCACACACCCCCTCTCACCCTCACCCACACACGCCCACCCCCACCCACACACACACCCACCCACACACACACACACAACCACCCACACACACGCCCACCCACACACATTCCTACACACCCACACACACGCCTACCCACACACATTCCTACACACCCACACACACGCCTACCCACACACATTCCCTCACACACGCCCACTCACCCACATTCCCACCCATACGCCCACCCACACACACACCCAACCACCCACCCCCACACACACACGCCCACCCACTCACCCACACACACGCCCACCGAACCCCACACACCCCCTCACACCCACACACACGCCCACCCCCCACACACCCACCCACACACACACACACGCCCACCCACACACACACACACAACCACCCACACACACGCCCACCCACACACATTCCCTCACACACGCCCACTCACCCACATTCCCACCCATACGCCCACCCACACACACACACGCCCACCCACACTCCCACCCACACACCCACGCCCACCCACACACACACGCCCAACCACCCACACACACGCCCAACCACACACCCAACCACCCACACCCACTCACACGCCCACCCACTCACCCACACACGCCCACTCACCCACACACACCCACCCACACCCGCACCCACACTCCCACCCCCGCACCCACACTCCCACCGACCCCCACACACCCCCTCTCACCCATACCCCCACACACGCCCACCCACACACACACCCAACCACCCACCCAACGCACACACATGCCCACCCACTCACACACACACCCAACCACCCACCCCCACACACACGCCCACCCACACACACACACACACTCCCACCCACACACACACGCCCACCCACACACACACGCCCAACCACCCACACACACGCCCACCCACCCATCCACACACACACGCCCAACCACACACCCAACCACCCACACCCACTCACACGCCCACCCACTCACACACACGCCCACTCACCCACACACACCCACCCACACCCGCACCCACACTCCCACCCCCGCACCCACACTCCCACCGACCCCCACACACCCCCTCTCACCCATACCCCCACACACGCCCACACACCCAACCACCCACCCAACGCACACACATGCCCACCCACTCACACACACACCCAACCACCCACCCACACACACGCCCACCCACTCACACACACACCCCTCACCCAACCACACACACGCCCACCCACAAACACACACACAAAACACACACAACCACTCACACTCCCACCCACCCACACACACACTCAACCACCGCTAGTTCATCTAACATGTAAAGCCTTCAGTTCAGCTCCTGAAGGCCTTAATAATAATAGAGCTCATTTGGCTGTATCTACCTGGGTACAGCGGAAAGAATCATGATTTCACCATTTTAAGACCATTTTTGTTCCCAAACAAAACAAAACACTCTGAGTATTTCTTCAGTAATTACAGAACGCAGGATAATTTTTGTATATAATTTATTATATGAACGAATACTGATGATTTTTAGTTCATAGAAATTATTACACTTTCTGTGTGGTCTTAAAAGACCCTAAGGGTTCCCCAACTGAAGGTCTTTTGCAATTGATTTGCTAACTGTGTCCCCACAGGCTGCCGAGAGATTACGAGCGCTCTCTGAGGAGCACTACAAGCACAGAGTAATGGAGGGACAAGCAAGTTTATGAATGAAGCTGAAGTGAGTATAGACCAAATATGGAGGACACACTCTGGAAGGTCTACAAACCGATAAAAGCAAATAATTGTGGATGTGAATATGAAATATTACCCACTCCATAAGTGGTACTAGAGTTAGTTTCAGACCAAAACATGAGGCTAGATACTTGTTCAGCTCATGGAACTCATGTTTACCTTGTATTTCCAACTGTTAAATCATTTATGTGCTCAGTTTCAGATGTTTTCATTGTGCTTATGGAAGTAGCATTATTATAAAATTAGGGATTTTTGCTCCTGAGCTCCCCCTACAGTTGCAAATTGTAGATCATTTTTTTAAACACTGTTCTGAAATGTCCTGAGCCCAGAATTACGGTGCTAGAGAGTGTTGATGCTATAGAAGAACCACATTTGGTTCCACAAAAACCATGTTTGTTAAAGACCTTTTAAAGGTTTAAAAATCCATCACTCAGTTGTATGTGTTTTTTTTTACCAGTTTAAATGCATTAGCAAAAATGGTTCTTTGTGGAACCCAAAGAGGTTCTTCTATGGCATCACTCAAAGAACTTTTGTAGCACCTTTTCATTTTAAGCATGTAGCAGTGCCGGAGGCTCTTATTCTCATCACAATGGCTTTGAAGCTGTAGCTTTAAGGTAAAAATACTGCCTAGTGTTGTTTTAAAATATGAAATGAATCCTCAGGCTGTGAGTTCTAAGGTCAACAAACATATTTCAGTTATACGTCAGTTACGTTATCATGTTGATCTACATTTCTGAATATTCTTTTATTATATTTGAAAATTGCAGTCTTTGTTTTATTTCTTTAACTATTCATAAATTTCTTTTTTGTGCCCAAAATGATATGTTTATACTGTAACATTTTAACTGCAATTTGGAATTCACACTTGTTCTAGAGTCAAGAAATGAGGCTTTACAGGGAGCCGAAGATAAACTCCAATATACCTTGCAGTGAAGTTCATCTAATTTAATCGAATCTAAATTGCCATTCCCTGTGATGAGTAACCTTCTCAAATATTTATCAATCTGCTCGTCTGCTTTAACTATTGCTTATCAATAAATAATTACTCTTCAATAAGATTTACACTGCTGACACATTCCTGCAGTCGTTACGGCTGCGTGCTGACACTGGAACAGAAATAAAAGGTTTTTGAACGCTTGAAGCATGACAGCTGCCCTAAAACTGCTTGTTAAAATGTAGAGATGAGTTAAAAGCGATGTCCTTCCTCTTTTAGCAGCGTCTGCAGGCCTGGAGCTTTGCATAAGCAAATGTCCCAAATTGATGACGTTCAGAGGCGAGACGTTTTCCCAGTCAAGCCAATTAACGATGGCAAAACAGAAGGTCCTGTGCCTTCGCCAGGTGCTCTATTGCTCCCTCTCTCTGTCAGCAGCTCTGGATGTGCCATAGACTGCCTGTCCATCTGCTGTAGTGTCTGCTGCTTTTCGAGATGCTGGACCAGACGCACTCTCACAGTCCACAACCAGGAGCTCTTCAGCGTGTTATTTTGATGAAGGGAATGAGTGCCATATAGGTTTGAACAGCCCTGCTTCTAAAAATAGTTAATGTTCTAAGTGGAAATAAGTCAACAAATGCTCCACAGGGAATAAAGAAAAGAAAAACATTAAATATGTGTGTGCCATAACACAGGCCAAATTATTATTATTATTATTATTGTTTAACTGTGAGGAGTTCTCCCTGTGTCCACGTAGGTTTCCTCTGGGTGACTGTCTGTGAGGAGTGTGGTGTGTTCTCCCTGTGTCTGCATGGGTTTCCTCCGGGGGCTCCGGTTTCCTCCCACAGTCCAAAAACACACGTTGGTAGATGGATTGGCGACTCAAAAGTGTCCGTAGGTGTGAGTGTATGACTGTATGTGTGAGTGTGTGTGTGTCGCCCTGTGAAGGACTGGCGCCTCCTCCAGGGTGTGTTCCCACCTTGCGCCCAATGATTCCAGGTAGGCTCTGGACCCACCGTGACCCTGAACTGGATAATGGTTACAGATAATGAATGAATGAATGAATGAATTTTATTGTTTATTGTTAAATGCAGCAAATGAACACTGTTATCTCTTGTATATCTCCAGTTACACCCCGCCACTGAATTTCATTCCCGTTGTGTTGGTTGGTTTGGCACTAAATGAAACTGATAAAGCGATGCAGGGCAATTTTAGCAGCAGCAGTTTTCAGGGGATAATGAACAGTAATCTGTTTATTAACGCAGAAAAAAACTGACAAATATCTACAACCACCGTGTAGAGCTAAATGATTGTTGATGAGTTTAGCTCCTGATGCTTCTCCAGCAGAGCTCTACTACAGTTCTAATCAGATCCACCTCTCTCCTCCATTCAGATGCAAATAAAAGATCAGAAAATAATAATCGCATTTTTGTAAAGAATCTGTAAAGTGTTCAGTGTGACATTGAGACTTTGAATGTTGTCACAGTGAGGGTGAAGTCTTCAAACACTGGAAGCCAATGGACTTTCCTTGAAGAAAATAGGTCTTTTTTATTACAATAGACGTCTGAAAACATGATTTTACTGTTTACTCTTTGTGTGTGTACTGATAAATAAATGTGTTCCTGCCTTACGCCTTGGGCTCCAAACCCACCGCGACCCTGAACTGGATAATCGACTGAATGAATGAATTAATGAATGAATAAATATGCACTGATCAAACTAAATCAGTGCTCCATGAGTTTTTCAATCAGCACTCACCAACACAACACACACAAACACACCCTCGGCACGTCAATGTCACTGCAGTGCTGAGAATGATCTACCACTAAGGCAATAACTCCTCTTTGGTGGTCCCATAGGGGTCCTGTGCATTAAGAAGAGGGTGAAAGCTAACAAGGGCGGCACGGTGGCGCAGCAGGTTAGTGTCGCAGTCACACAGCTCCAGGGACCTGGAGGGTGTGGGTTCGATTCCTGCTCCGGTGACTGTCTGTGAGGAGTTGGTGTGTTCTCCCTGTGTCTGTGTGGGTTTCCTCTGGGTGACTGTCTGTGAGGAGTGTGGTGTGTTCTCCCTGTGTCTGTGTGGGTTTCCTCTGGGTGACTGTCTGTGAGGAGTGTGGTGTGTTCTCCCTGTGTCTGTGTGGGTTTCCTCTGGGTGACTGTCTGTGAGGAGTGTGGTGTGTTCTCCCTGTGTCCGCGTGGGTTTCCTCCGGGTGCTCCGGTTTCCTCCCACAGTCCAAAAACACACGTTGGTAGGTGGATTGGTGACTCCAAAGTGTCCGTAGGTGTGGGTATGTGAGTGAATGTGTGAGTGTGTGTGTGTTGCCCTGTGAAGGACTGGCGCCCCCTCCAGGGTGTGTTCCCACCTTGCGCCCAGTGATTCCAGGTAGGCTCTGGACCCACCACGACCCTGAATTGGATAAGTGTTACAGATAATGAATGAATGAAAGCTAACAATGTGTGGAGCAACAGATAAAACAGTGTAAGTTTAGAACGACAAAGTGCACTTGTGTGGTCAGTGGAGATGATAAAATAGACAGTGAGTAGGGATACTTTGACAGCTTTGGGTTATCATTGTACACGCACACACACACACACACACACACAGGGAGCAGGAAAAACTAGCATAAATGAGAAGAGAAACATAATAACTGTGCTTTCTTCCAGAGGGGATTATGTTCAGTTAAACGAGTGATGTTCTACCATCCTTTGTGGCAGGTGTAAAAATGCTGAGCAAGCCTAGTTGACTTTCTTTGAATCACTACTGCAGCTGAAGCGTGTGTCAGCAGAAACGGCGCCTATATAGTGGCATCTGCCTCTGGAGCTATGGGAAAGACATCAGTAAATAGGGATGGAAATGATGGTGTAAGAGTGCGTTAAAATAAAAACGAACATCTGTACTGTGTGTGAATGAGAATGTCCATGCAGCATGGATCTGACCAGAGCATAAACTCCTTACAAAAACCAGATGGTGAAAAACTGCCCTACAAAAATGGAATAAACAACATGGTCAGATGGATCATGGTTATTCACCACGAGCGGTTGAGTGGTGTCCACCAGGGGAACAGCGCAGCCCTGAATAATTGACCCTTACAGTGAGGTGGCTTTTTTTGTGCTATGGCTGGGCATTTTTCTCTCGTGGTCTGCGTCCACTTCTCCCTTTAGAGGGAAGGGTCACTGCAAATCAATATAAAGTTAATGTGACTGTCCACCTGTAATGAAACATTTCTGTTCTGCTGGGAGGACACTGGCAGGCCGGCTTTGTCCACATCCACACGGCCTGAGGGGTGAACGATTCGTTTGAAGTACGAAAATGACGTAAATCAAATGATGTGATTTTCACATTCACCAGGTTTCATCTGATTACGTTCATAACTGCTGTATTAATAATTCATTCTAGAAGATTTCTAAGTCTCCTGGTGTATACTGTACGTAGAGAAACTATCACTGAGTGTTTGACATAGAAGAAAAATAATCTCTGTCAGAAGAGTGAGGTGTATCCAATGCTCAGAGTTGGATACAGCTTTTCGTCACCCTTTTGCTGCTTCTGTGGAGCCCCTTAAATATAAAGGTATACACTATTTTTAAAGACCTAAAACCTTCCCTCGATTTAATAAATCGGTCCCTTGGGACATCTATCTATCTATCTATCTATCTATCTGTCTGTCTGTCTGTCTGTCTGTTCGTTCGTTCATTTGGCGCTTTGCACAACTGATGATGTTATAAAGCAACTTTACAGAAATGGTATCAATTACTGTGAGCGCAACATAAAGTGAAGTATCTTCTAAGTATTTTGTCTGTTTTCAGCTTTCTTCTTCTCTCTTTTAACCCAAACTCAGCGCTAAACACACAGCTGCGGTGGGCTGCTGGGCTAGTGTTTTTTCCCCCACCCATTTTCAGACTGTGACATCACCAGTCTGTGAACTCCCACAGCGCCCCCTCCCTGTGGCTCTCTTAAATGCACATTAATGAAATCTGGCCTTGTACTTAATGACACAGAACAGAAATCTGACACACCACACACATGAAATACCACCTTCGTTTTGAGATAACGTGCACATTTTTTTAAAATGTAGTATAAGGTATTACGCCCAATGATTCCAGGTAGGCTCTGGACCCACCACGACCCTGAACTGGATAAGCGCTTACAGATAATGAATGAATGAATAAATAATTAGATATTCTACCTCTGCTTTTAGGGGCTGTGGTATTTTCTTTTCGTGTGGAAGTGAAATAATCACAAAACATTGCTTTCATGTAAAAGCTAACAGCGCTACTGTGTGTCAGTCAAACCGACGCCTCAGTACAGTGTAGAGGTCTGCACTATTCTTCATAAGGGTATTATGTTTTGCTGTATGGGAAATATGCGCAGAACGAAGGACATCAGACGATAACATTATCTTTTTGGCTGAGGTGGTCATTTGTCTCCAGCTGCAGATTGGGTCCTTGTCTTGTCATCTGCCGCCTGAGTGTTTTTTTTTTCTCTTTCTTTCTTTTCCCTATGTGTCTGGCCTGCTCCTTCCATCCCTGCCCCTTCTCCCCCATCCTTCACGCTGAACTCTTCCAAACTCTCCAATTTTCTCATTAAAAGCACAGTGTTATAGATGGGTCCCCGCTGCGGGTTGGAGTATTGATACTGATCGATCATTCCGATTTCCATAAGAGCGTGAGTGCTCCTGCCAGTGCAGTCTGTCCCCCGGTCCCGATCCAGCCCCCGGCCCTAGCGGCAGCTCATCCATCTCGGGCACAATTTATAGGTCATGAATGCCATTACTGTGTGGCCTCCTCTGTAATCCGTAAGGAGATATGAGTTTATTAAAAACTTCGTATCTGGATCAATCCAGGTTCCATCCCTCCCCCCACCCCCCCGCCCCTGTCTCCTCCCTCAGGGCAGAAACCACCACGGCTGTGTCCACTTGGCAGTGAGGGATGCTGATAATGGCAGATCAATTTTGTTATAAGGTCTTACTTAAACAATCTATAACATCACGGTGCAGACTCATGGATCATATCTGCACTGGCTATTCCTGAACGCTAGTGAACAGCTAAATAGCTTTAAACACAGCGCTGGGACCCCAAAACACAGAGCATGCCTGTACGCATCATTTGTTTGTGTCTCTCTTTCGGAAACTTTTTTTTTTTTTTTGGCTCAGACCAAAGCAGTTGGAATGGTTCTTCTACTGGGAGCTGTGTCTTGGAACCACATCCATGGACCCTGACTGAGTTGCAAACCATCATCACTTTTCAGTAGCTCCTGGGAGGAGGAGAGGGCAGTATTTATTTACAGCCATTTATGCTCAAAACCTTTATAGCCACTGTGTCGCATTTGGGAGATTTAAGCTGTTTTATGTGGTTGTTTTTGGCAATGATTTCAAAGTTCGACGAGGCCAGGACCTGCGGTGCTTCTGAATATTGCATCTGAGATCAGCACAGCGAGGATATTAATCACATCTTCATTCATATTTATGTATGTGTTTATTTGCAAAATGGATCAATCCATGGAAACCATGGAGGAACCGACCAAGACGAACCAGATAGTGTTTGGAATCTGTGTGTGTGTGTGTGTTAACGGACTCACATTGTGGGGACATGATGTCCTTATGTCCCAGTGACAGGAATTATTACATTTTAAGGTGAAGGTATGTAAGGGTTAGGGCTAGGGTTAGGTTTGTGGAATTTTAAGGATTTGAGTGTGTGATTGTGTGTGCTTTCACTGCCATGGATGGGTTAAATGCAGAAGTACACATTCACATTGTTTTGTATGTTTTACAATGACTAATAAATGCACAATCCATGTTTCTGTTATTGATTTTGAAAAATATGTGCGTGCCCTTTTTCCAGCAGAGGCCTAATTTCCACATTAATGCAGGATATACCAATGGGAACCGTCAGGGCAGAGAGAGGGATGGAGCATGAAAATAAGGTTTGTAAAATGAATGTTTCTGACTTCTTGGTCTACAATATTTCATCTCGAGTCGTCTCATCGGGCCCTGTCTTACTGACGCTTCATCTGAAGTATTGAGTTTCAGCCTCTCGCTCCCAGGGTATTAATGGTGAACTTGTCGTGCCCTTCCAGCACGTCACTCGGCCATGGCTCATGGAAGGATAAGTCTGTCTGACCACGGTCACCTGTTCAGAGAACATCTGTCAAAAAGCAGATGGAATACTGGCGAGCAATTTTAACAGTCATTCCAAGCAGAACAGGGAGGACTTGTGATTCTGTGTGTGTACTTAAGTGGGTTTGGTTTTAGTCATCTGTAAGATAGGAGAGATTACTGTGAGTGCACAAAGAAAGGTTAAAATGCATAAAACTTAAAAGTTACAGTGATGAATGGACATTTAAAGCCACTGTCCACTTATTTTCATACTGTTCTGTCTGTTATCTCTTCTGTGATGAATGTGCTCTGAAGTGACGCAGAGAAAATGAGGCAGGCTTTTGTCTTTTGAGAGATTTTTAGATTATTTTTCCAGTTTTCTTCTCTTGGATTTTAGTGGGTGGGGCTACGTTTGACTTGTTTGATGTCAGCTCAGCCGAACGACCAATCACAGTGAGCAAAACGTTGACATAACTCCACTTAATAAAGACACTGTCTTCAGTGCATTCAGCCTCTAAAGCCCTACTGGGATTGAAGGAGTTTCTCAGGGGGACTGTTATAATGAATCTGCCCTGCAGGCAGCGACTACAACGGGGCTATGTGTAATTCTGTGTTCGAAAATCAGACCTTTTCACTATACAGTTCACTACTTTGTGATTTTTCAATTGTGTAATGGTGTCTAAAAACAAAGTGAACAATTTTCAATGCACTCCCACAATCCAACAATGCACCACAATAAGTAATGTACAAAAGAGGAACCCAGCAGACAGCGGATACCCGTAATATTCTGAGATTTTTGATAAAAATCCACATGTGGTAGTGTCCAAAATCACTATGTAGTGAATATTGTAGGGAATAATAGGTAGGGAGACGTTTCAAACACATTGACAGACCAAAGTTCTGTTTCCAGCCGCAAACTTTCATCTCTAATCAACTGCAGGGGCGTCCAAACCCAAGTCCACCACTGTATGTTTTCACTGAGATTCTGAGGCTATATTTAACTTGAGAAATTGCTTATTACATTGTATAGCTTTGTGATTCAAATAGATTTTTTATTTTTAGAAACTTAAAAACAATTGGACAGTGGCTTTAAGATTGCATTGGCATCAATAGCATAGACAGTGATCTTCAGAGAAAATAGATGTTCAGACAAGTCATTTTTCATCATATTTTCTTAGGGCTGGACAATACGGGCAAAATTGATATCACGATATGTTCCTTAATTTTAGTCGGTACGATAAAATTCCGATATTGATATGAACAGTATAAACTCCACTGAAAAACTTTCAAAAACAAACAAGAAACAATATATCACCATCAAACATAATATTTTTATTTACAGGGCTTTGTAATGATGTCAGTGACAGATGCTTACGACGTTGATCCGTTCCTACGTCGCGTCGTAAACCGATTATCGGTGTAAGTCGGAACATACGTACATACTGTACGTAAATAACATACTGTAAGCACTTATCCTCTCCTAACACCTATCCTCCTCGGTCCCAAGCCGCGTAACCGTGTATTCTTCCGCGAAGTTCACGTTACGACGTTTACGATGCAAAACCACTTAAGTCAAAACAAGGCTTTATACAGTAAATGGGAGATTTGTCGTAACCACGAAACATCGTAACTCAGGACTGACGTAACCCGAGGACCTCCTGTATATTCAAATATTGATCATATGGTTGTTATTGAAACATTTTATATTGCGATAGATGCAGCTGTTGCATGCACAATGACACTATGAACCCTACCCTGACCCCTAATTAAATTGGGTGCCATCCATCGAGTACGGCTCCAGAGACTCGCAGAAGTTATGCCAAACTGTTCTGTAAGCTGTAATCTTCACTTATAAAACCAGACATGTGTGTTTCTGTCTGTGATCCTGCAGGACACGTTGTAAATTGGGCAGAATGTTCCTGAGGATCACATTTTCACACACATCCTGTACCTCAGGGCTGATTAGAGCTGAAACAGTCAGGAAATGCACTGCTGCAAATGGAGCTAAACCCCAGAACTAAGAATTATGAATGCATGCCCAATCTGAGTCCTCAGTACATAAATATAAAGAGTGGTTATTTATTTGTTTGCACTGAGAACATTTTGTCAGGAGCAGGAAACCCGGTGAAGCCTTTCTTCTTCATTGCTGTAACCCATCGTCCTTGAGAATGCACACTGCTAACTGTATTTTTGCAAACGGATGCTTTCACACCTACCAAGCCATGGTCTGTGGTCTGTGGTGTGTGTGTGTGTGTGTGTGTATGTGTGTGTGTGTTGTCCACCTGTACATAGTTGCTGCAAATGAGCCGGCAAATTGAACGCTCCCCTGCAGAATGGTGCCTTCTCTTCCTCCATCCCCCTCTCTCTCTCTCTCTCTCTCTCTCAAACACACAAACACACACAGGTTTGGCAGAGTAGGCTTGCCCAAGTGCATTTGTTACAGTAGTAGACGTTCCAAAAAATCAATCACGTTGTCCAAAAAAGCCCTCAGGACTGCGAGGCACGGTGGAGAGTGATCAAATTGCGCAACCAGTCTATTTCATGCTCTGTGCTACGGAAAGTAAATTGGGGGAAGAATGATCCAATTCAGGATTCGTGTGTGTGTGTGTATTTTAGTCTATAATCAGCTCAGCTTTGGCATGATGCTTTTAAATACACCTCACACCTGCCAGCTTCCCTGCTTCTTTCCCGTCTCTGTCAGTAAGGCTCACGCGTGACTTAAGACGACACGATTGTTTGATTAACACCGGGACAGAGCACGTTTTGTGAAGACCCCCGTCTAACAGTGTGAAGCCTACAGCTTGAGCTCTGTCCTTCTTTTTTTAAAATAGAATCATCCCATGCCAATTCCTCCATCTGCCGGCTGTTCCGTGCCTCATTCCTGACTCTATTAACACAGTTTGTTTGGAAGAAAGATGAAATCATCCATTTAAACCAGAGCTGCTCACAGAGCTCCTCCATAAAACTCAACCGTCACAAGGCTCTGTGTGTTGCTTTACCGGCTTCAGGTTTTACAAGTTGAGCCTTTGTAAAGCAGACAGCCATCCTTTATTCCGCCTTTCTGAGTGAGGCCAAATCAGGCCAGCGGTTCTGTCTCAACTATTGCTGACCCCATGTTATCCTTTTGAAGTCCGCTCCTTCATTAGATGAGTGTTTGTATTCTGTTGGTGCGATAAATAAAAGTGCGGAACGATCGCTTACCTGCAGAAGCCACTAAATCTACCTAGAAGCAACCGAGCGTCTCATTTCTCTGTTCTTCTGTAGTCAGTAGCTCAGTAGCTGCAATTAAGTAGCTGACTAAACAGGCTCTATTTGCCTAAAGGGCCCCGGCATTGATTCGATATGGATGAAGTGTCTCCCCATTGTGAATACACTGACTAAGCAGCCAAGCTTAGTGTCCTTCATACCGGCGAATTCTGAACATAAGTGTATGGATTATTGCAGATGGTTGCACTTTTCCTGTGATCGTTAGCTTAACTGCCTCCTGACAACAAGGCCTCCTTGCCCCTCATTAATTAAACACTGTTTTTTTTTTCCCATCCAAAAGCCAGCAGTGCTAAACACTCGCTCCCTGTGATACACTGCGCTTGATTGGTGCATGCGGAGCCCAGGGGAAGCTGTGGGAAAGGTAATGCATAGTGATGAGAGTGGCCCTAACCCCCGTCATTCCACACCTCTCGCCATTAGCCGAGTGTCGGCACGGCCATCGATCGGCTCTTCTTCACTTTTCATTTGCATAGTGTTAAACAAGGGCTCTGTACCCGAATCAAGTACATCACTGAGCATCACGGAGAGGAGTGAACCGAGACTTATGTTTGTCAGCACATCTGTAGATCTTAAGAAAGTGTTTGCGTAAGAGAGCGCTTTGGTTATTTTCATCTTCATTGATATATTTTCACAACGCAGAAATGATTCAATGGAATGGAAGCCAAGCAGAGTCAGAGCCCATCATGTACAACACTGGCTGTATTACATCCTCTTGAAGGGATGCTTCAGCATCTTTCAGTCTACTCTATTTACCACCAGGTAAAATAATTAACTCACACAGCTCCTGGGGCCTGGAGGTTGTAGGTTTGATTCCAGGTGACTGTCTGTGAGGAGTGTGGTGTGTTCTCCCTGTGTCTGTGTGGGTTTCCTCCGGGTGACTGTCTGTGAGGAGTGTGGTGTGTTCTCCCTGTGTCTGTGTGGGTTTCCTCCGGGTGACTGTCTGTGAGGAGTGTGGTGTGTTCTCCCTGTGTCTGTGTGGGTTTCCTCCGGGTGACTGTCTGTGAGGAGTGAGGTGTGTTCTCCCTGTGTCTGTGTGGGTTTCCTCCGGGTGACTGTCTGTGAGGAGTGTGGTGTGTTCCCCCTGTGTCTGCGTGGGTTTCCTCCGGATGACTGTCTGTGAGGAGTGTGGTGTGTTCTCCCTGTGTCTGCGTGGGTTTCCTCCGGGTGACTGTCTGTGAGGAGTGTGGTGTGTTCTCCCTGTGTCTGCGTGGGTTTCCTCCGGGTGACTGTCTGTGAGGAGTGTGGTGTGTTCTCTCTGTGTCTGCGTGGGTTTCCTCCGGGTGACTGTCTGTGAGGAGTGTGGTGTGTTCTCCCTGTGTCTGTGTGGGTTTCCTCCGGGTGACTGTCTGTGAGGAGTGTGGTGTGTTCTCCCTGTGTCTGCGTGGGTTTCCTCCGGGTGACTGTCTGTGAGGAGTGTGGTGTGTTCCCCCTGTGTCTGCGTGGGTTTCCTCCGGATGACTGTCTGTGAGGAGTGTGGTGTGTTCTCCCTGTGTCTGCGTGGGTTTCCTCCGGGTGACTGTCTGTGAGGAGTGTGGTGTGTTCTCCCTGTGTCTGCGTGGGTTTCCTCCGGGTGACTGTCTGTGAGGAGTGTGGTGTGTTCTCTCTGTGTCTGCGTGGGTTTCCTCCGGGTGACTGTCTGTGAGGACTGTGGTGTGTTCTCCCTGTGTCTGCGTGGGTTTCCTCCGGGTGACTGTCTGTGAGGAGTGTGGTGTGTTCTCCCTGTGTCTGCGTGGGTTTCCTCCGGGTGACTGTCTGTGAGGAGTGTGGTGTGTTCTCTCTGTGTCTGCGTGGGTTTCATCCGGGTGACTGTCTGTGAGGAGTGTGGTGTGTTCTCCCTGTGTCTGCGTGGGTTTCCTCCTGGTGCTCCGGTTTCCTCCCACAGTCCAATCCGTTGGTAGACGGATTGGCGACTCAAAAGTGACCGTAGGTTTGTGTGTGTGAGTGAATGTGTGAGTGTGTGTGTTGCCCTGTGAAGAACTGGCGCACCCTCCAGGGTGTATTCCCGCCTTGTGGCCAATGATTCCAGGTAGGCTCTGGACCCACTGTGACCCTGAACTGGATAAGGGTTACATATAATGGATGGATGAATAAATGAATTACTGATTGATTGGAAATGTCACATCAGAGCTCATCATCATTTGTATGTCTCTTTAAGTGTGGAAACCTCGCAGTTTAAAAGAGTAAAACTTAAACATGACTGTGTTATTTACAGTAATGCAGTTGTTAAAAATGCAGATTTATTTTTCCTGTGTTAAGGTCTCCGGTCCGCATTAAAACAGTGTTAAACATCACTGTAAACAGAGCTTTTCAAATACACCCTCCGTACAGAGTGGAGCATTTTAAACCTCTGTTGTCAGTTTTCTTGTGTGGATGGGAAAATACATGTTTTGAAAACACAAACACCATGCTTCAACTTGCACATATCTGTTTCTTTTTCAACTCAGCCCATGTCAGAGCTAACAGGGAGCCATTGGGCTGCTTCTGTTTTCACTGTGATTTAGGGATTTCTAATGTTTACCACAGTAAAGTTTTACTGTATTTGTAGAAAGCAGAATGCAGAGATCAGTGCTTTTAAATCCACCGACCTGAAGGTAGAAGCCTTTTTATGGACCAGGCCGCGTCTCACCAGCAGCAGGTGGAACCTTTCTGAGAGAGAAGCTGTTACTGCTGAGGAATGATGTGGAGAATATTTGAACGATAAGGGCATCGTTCACGTCTTTGAGCGCCGTGGTTTGTTTGTGTGAGACATATGAATGGGAATATGTTAAAAACCCCAGGTGATGTGAAGGAATCTGTCTGAAAATTGAGAAAAAATTGAAGGCCTAGTTCACACATTCATTCATGGGTAGTTTCCTCTTCTGTGTTCAAGGTTTTCCTGACAAATAGACGTCCTACCGGATCTCAGCCAAAACCAGAAGCATTTTCAGGAGGGTCTGTAGTGAGGGGGCGGGACGTAGTAGTGACATCACAAACTGATCACATTCTGATGCCTCATTCCAGTTTAGTTTAAAGTACCTGTACATTAATGTGTAAACGTGTAACAAGTCCTGATAACAATGTTAAAACCAGTGCTCGTTTGGCTGTGTGTTGTGCTGCAAAAAATCAACTCCCATTTGGGTTTTCCTCAAATTACATTTTTTAATTCCCCTTCCCAGAAGCTTCTGTTAAGGGACTTTTGATTAAGTGGGTTTCTGTTATTTTTTAAATACAGGAAAATAAGTTATTGCTTGTGTTTCTCGGCAGAATGCAGGCGGCGGGAGTGCTCCTTTAAGGTCAGCTGTTCTGTGCTGTCCAGAGCTTGGCCTCTTTTGGCTTTGCACGACTCTAAAGGTTGTTCTGATACTCCTCCTGTACGGCTGATGGGTTTTCTCAGAAGCAGTAGAAGAGCAAGTCAGTTACAGAGATATTGATTGTGTGAAATGGACTTTAGAGTTTGTGTTTTGTGAGTTAATTAAAAGGCGAACCAGTAGCCTCTGATTTAACTCTCAGCAGGAAGTCAAGCCATTCCTTGTCTGATATAATTTACTTGAACCCATTAGCTGGAAATCAGTTTTATTTTCTTCACCCGCAGAGGTTTATGTGCATCGCGGTGGTAAACACACACACACTCTGCTCATAAAGCCACAGCTTGGGAGCTTGTTTACTTGTGTGTGAAAATCTGCTGGTAACCCCTGCAAAACATATGCGACCGTGGACAAACATTTTCCCAGGGGAAAGAGATTAAACTCACTCTTAAGTGACACACACACATACATTCAGCAGTTACGTCCTTCACACACACAGCACAAGGGTGTAATCATCAAGCAAAGCTTCTAATTAAAGAGGGGTGGGGGTCCTATCTGTTAACTCAAGCATTTTTCATGGTTTTACTCCGGTTCCTGCCAAAATGCAAATCAATAACAGCCTCCGTTAACACTGTTCAGAATTTGACAATAACTTTTCTTTCTAGAAACTGTTCACTAACTCACACACAGTGGGTTTAATATTGTAATTTACCACAGAGCATTTGACATGCGACTCAAAAGTGTCCGTAGTTGTGTGAGTGTTTGTCGCCCTGCAAGGGACTGGTGCCCCCTCCAGGGTGTGTTCCTGCCTTGCGCCCAGTGACTCCAGGCAGACTCCTGACCCACCACCACTCTAATCTGGATAAGACAATGAATGAATGAATGAATTTGTTCATTTTAACATCATCGTTAAAGTAATTGAAGGTTATGAAATTGTAGAGAAATAATGGAATGTCTACGATTTTGGAGAAATGCAGCTCTAAGCTCTGCTAATGTCTGTTAAGGTGGAATGATACGTTTGAAGGAGAATAACAACTCTGTACGCAGCTGAAGTTAAACTTGTCGGTAAGTTTTAGTCACTGTTTGAATTACAACAGAAACTCATTGGTAACTCGAGTTGTTTTTGTAGTATTTGTGGTAATACAGTTAGCTATCTCCTGAGTCAGGAGACATTTCCACCTTAAGTGATCCGAAACAGCAAAAATAAGTCAATATAACCCACCTATGGAGCAGGAATAGAGTAATCCCTGTTTCGGTTTGTGCTTTTCAATGTTTGGAGCGCTCTCCGTTGTGTAAAACAACACTGGATGCCTCTGAGAGAGAGAAACACATACTGGACTGAGCCAGTTTGTTTTTTTTCCGTTCATTTACAGACACTGGGGTTTCGTAAACACATCCGACTGGTTTCAAGCACGCGATTAGACTAGAGAGCTCGTGTATGTTGAGGAAACATCTTCAGAATTTTATAAAAAGTGTCTTTTGATTACAATCGTGAGCTACACCTTTAAGTCTCGACTTAGGGTTTTAACTTGGGATTGATTCCAAACTTTTGAACAATAATCCCAAGCGTCTGAAACCATATCCCAAACTTCTAAATAATCCGTAATCCCAGTCTAGTGACGCCATGATCCTGAACTTTTGAATCTTGACGTTAAACTACAAAAGTACAAATGTTTGATTGATCACATTTTGTCCAATTAGTTTTCTAATTTGCACTAATTAACACCTAACGTATTCAGGGTCTTTAAGGTGTGTAGTCTCTGTAGGATTGCATGTAAAGGAATGCTTTGCTTTAGAGCAGCTGTACATGAGCCTACGGTCATTACTCCAAGTGTCTATTAGAGAGATATAAACACCCCCAGCTATGGGCTGTGGAACAGTGGAACCACATTCTCTGTACATCTCTCATGCTCTTGTTAATCCTCTTAAAAATGTTCCACAGGTTTCTGTAACAATCCCCACAGGAGAAGCTCTTGCTGCAGAGATGGACCCAGCAGCCGTTCCACCCTTCAGGAGAGTTGTGGTCCACGTTGTGTACATTCTAACCATTACGATGATGGTTCTAAACTTTTGAAGTAGGGTTTAATATTGGCTAACGAGTCCAGACCTCTGGTGGTGAGGTTGATCTGGGTGTGGGGCCGTACTGAGTGTAGAGTTGATAGCTTGGTGTGAAGTGTGTGGAGCCGCAGAGTTGCAGTGACGTTAGAGAGACAGCCGCCGCAGCGAGGGGAAACCCAGAGGTCCGGCCTTAATGTGGGAGTGTTAATGGCGTTGGGTTTTGATCCACCTCCAATGCTGCTGCTCCCACAGACCACAGCAACTGATGAATTCACTCAGGGAGGCCGTCCAGGGGACAATCTGTATGGCAGAATGCTGCCATATGGTAATGGTGGGCCCGTACATATACTTATGTGCTTTAAAAACAGTAACGGCTGCAGCAGCTGGTTTATCAACTGAAGTGTCAGTGAGGCATGTGGTTAATCTCAATAGTGCCGGCTGATAATAGCTGAAAGTTTGAAGACGGAGTTAAAAATACACACTTTGATGTTTCCAGTGGCAACGCAGGTACATCATCTAACAGACACTGACTGAGGTCAAGCTGCAGGCATCTGGATTATGATGTTATTAGTCGTTTAAAACGCCATGAGAGAAAAACTAATACATCAATTCAAATGGAAAAGCTAGAGACGTGAAACATTACCAGATTATAGTTTTGCCTGATGCTTTACAGTAAGCTGTCATGGCGACAGCTTTAACAGTACACTAACACTCCATCACAATTACAGATTTATACTGAGATGAGAAATAAGAGGAAATGGCAAGCGATACTTTATTAAGCCCCTATAAGTATATTAAAACATTTAATTCATCCATGGCAGTAAACACACATACACACAATGTTCACAATGTATTTGTGAATAGTGGGGACATTACTTTTTATTAACTTTTCCACAAGTAATAACTTAACCCCAACTCTAACCTTAACCCTACGCTTAACATTAAAACATGTCTTAGTCCCAAGGCAGAAGAGTCCCAACAATTCAAGTGTGTAAACAGGTCCCCACAATGGGATATTTTAGTGGTGTATACACACACACACACACACACAGAGAACAGTGGTCTACCATTTCAGCTACAGCATCAGGGGAGCAATTAGTAGTTAGGTGCTTTGCTCAAGGGCACATCTGTTGTGGATGTTGAAGGAGGAGAAATCACAGCCCCCCACACAACATCCCCTCACTCCACTACTTTCCCCACCATTTCCCAAGCCCACTTCTCTAACATTAACAGCACAGCTGCCCCTTAAACATTCATTACACACATTCATTAATGAGTAATGATGACTTTATCATTTTTAAATAATTAATAAGGCTTCATAATGAGCCTTTATTTCTTTCTGCAAACACATATGATTCTGCACTCATGTTTTCAGAAGATAATCCTAGTGCATTAATTATTACTCGTTAATCTTGATCACAGGGCAGTAGTTATGACTGACACATCAGTGTGAGTTGACATGGTTCAGTTTCTCCTGAAGGAAGCCAAAGAGACAGTCTTGGGATTCCAGGCACATCTTTCCTTAAATAAGGAACAAATCCAGGGAATTGTTTTTTTGTTTTGTTTTTTTTACCGCCGAGTCATGGCTTGGAGGCACTCCACACGGAGAGTGCTGTGTTCTGCTGATCATTCCTGCTGAATGCCATCAAACTGAAGCCTGTCCGCTCCCTTCCAGAGTGAAACTGGCCCTAAAACCAGACACCTCCTCACAGTCACACACAGTCAGTGTTTGTTTGTGCGTGTATAAGCGTTTGTGTTAAGTAAGGCCTGTCGGGCTGGCCTCCCGCTCTCTGCTGCAGATGGCTGAGGGGCCTGAGCCAGTGCTGGGCGATGGAGTCATGTGGCTAATTAAAAATGGAGCAGAAGGTATGTGCAGGAAGTGTGTGTGGTGCATGTGCACTTTGGGTGAGTGGTGTGTTGCACTATGAGCGATAAAAGCAGACCCTAAAAAGTCACCTCCAGTTACAGGATAAAACCTGTTACTGAATATGGTAGTAGTTGTAATATTGAGGGTGATGCAAAAGTATGTGGACACTACCTTTAACAGTAGTAGCTGTGGGGTTCAAATACGCATGCACGATTTGTATAACCTCTATAGGAATGCACTGACACACAATAGACTCAGGCTCTAAGCTCATGCAGATGAATGGGCTAAAGGGGTATAAAGCCCCCAACAGTTAGCCTTAAAGCAGGGGACCTACAATTTCGGGAAGGTTCATAATCCAGGACTAGACGTCTAACCTCAGTGCCTGACCTCACTGATGCTCTTGGCCCTCATAGCAGGGTTGTAATGGCTAGTGTTAAGCTCCCATCCAAACTAGAGGCAGCTACTGCAGTAAAAGATGAGACTAAGAATAGTCCTTTAGCAAAACATGACAGTCTTCCTGCTGTTTTTGTTAGTGACAAGCTTGTGCTTGAGAATTGATCTTTCTAGAAGTTCACAGCTACCTTTTAATATACATAGACCCATTATGGATAACATTCTATGAACGGTACCTGGGTTCTGGGTTTAATGAGGTGTCCATGCTCTGCGTTTGCGGCCTGCTGTTTTCCAGCACCGCTAAATGAACGATGGCGAATTTCTTAAAAATTGCCCATTTCAGAGCAGCTATAGTTCCGAGCTCATTTTTTCTCATCAAAATCTAATTTGCATTACATTTCTGCTTTTCCCAAGTGGTTTTGTGTTAGTGTTCCCCGCATGCCCCCATACATTTCACCGCCGCCATTTTTCCGCTCATAAACCAGGGCTCTGAGATCAAACAAACGTTTTGCACGTTGCTGGTTTGCCAAAAAAATTGATTAGATCTGATTACACAACTTGTGCATAAGCGTAGCCACTCAACAAGACTCCGGGGCTGACCGCTTCAAAAGTACAGGCCGACTGTCTGTGTTGATTTTAGCCTTTTTTTGTGTGTGTGTGTCAGCTTCTCTGTTGTTGTGTCAGTGAGAGTGAAATATGATAATGGTCTGATGGAGAGTGTGGCAGACAGGCCATTTGTGGATGAGATTCCTTCAGGGCCGCTGTAGTGTGCTGGCAGTTTGGATATTTATTAGAACAGCTGACACCATCAGGGTACAAAGCAAGATGCTTCGTTTTACCTCAGCGAGCGTGTGTCTCTGTCTGGTTTCGGGACTCTGTGCTCGGGGCCTTTATGATATGGATGATAGCCTGCTGACGGTGGATTTTTCATTTGCAGTGTTATATTTAATGCCAATTTTTTTATGGTGAAATATAGTTTTGAAGTAACGTTGACACTTGGTGGAGACGATAAATGGATGCCATGCTTCTATGCAATGAATACATCACAGGAAATTTGTGTTGATAAAATGCTTGGGAGAGATGCTGGTGTAACCCTGAGTCAAATGCAGTGTCCCCTGGAGAGAGAGGTGCATTTTAGACAGCACTCGTAAAAATAAAGGTATTACAAAGGGTTGTTAAATCAATGCTATAGAAGAACTGAAACTGAAGGTTCTTCACACTCACATGTCTTTAGCAAACAAAAGAGGTTCTTCTATGGCATCGCTCAAAGAACCCTTTGTGGCATCTTTATGTTATAAAACTGTAACATTCAACCTGGGATTTCACTGCGTTTATCTTCTTAAAAGGACACTCCAGCTGAAAGATATTTGAATTTCTGTTGGTGAAACTGTTGTGAGACGTCCTGGAGTGTTGCTGCTGTTGCTAGTGCTGTTAGTGCAGTTCATAGTTTCTGAGGAAAGAAATAAAAAACATTTATGAAATAGCTTTTATGCACAGGCCACTCGACTTGTTAACAACCGCCACCAACACTAGGACTATCTGTACAACAGTGCGATTTACTCTAACACACACACACACACACACACTGCAGATTGAACATTATGCACAAAACACTTTATTCTGGATTATGTTTTCTGCATAAAAACAATTTAAAAGCCTCACTCCTCACTTAGGAGTACATTACATTTAATAATAACCTTTTCAATGTTCTTTAGTTCTCATTATTAGATAATATACTTTATTATAATATATATTATTTATTTATTGTTCATTTGTTTTTATGTCCTGTTTATTTTTTAATTGAATGTTATTCATTTGTTATTAATATATTTTTTTATTCATTTTTATAAATATATTTAAATGAAGCTTTTTATTACCTGGAATAGACTCTATTATAGATTTTATAGATTTTATTCGTCTGTGGTACTGTGCACATATAACAACACATTTTGATTAATAGAATCTTCAATGTGTCCTGAAAGTTATTAATAAAAAAACTTCACCGGCTGTGGGCTGGATATTTAGGGGTGAAGCTCATTCAAATAACTTTAAGGGCACTTCAGTTAAAACAACGGTTTTGTATTGAGCCAAAGACACTCTAAGAAACATCTACAGTCTTAAAGGATTCTTTGCATTACGAAAGGTTCCTCAGGTTGATGGAACGTGTATTATATGTGATTCTACAGGGGTTGGACAATGAAAGTGAAACACCTGGTTTTAGACCACAGTAATTTATTAGTATGGTGTAGGGCCTCCTTTTGCGGCCAATACAGCGTCAGTTTGTCTTGGGAATGACATATACAAGTCCTGCACGGTGGTCAGAGGGATTTGAAGCCATTCTTCTTGCAGGATAGTGGCCAGGTCTCTACGTGATGCTGGTGGAGAAAAACGTTTTTCTGACTCGCTCCTCCAAAACACCCCAAAGTGGCTCAATAATATTTAGATCTGGTGACTGTGCAGGCCCTGGGAGATGTTCAACTTCACTTTCATGTTCATCAAACCAGTCTTTCACCAGTCTTGCTGTGTGTATTGGTGCATTGTCGTCCTGATACACGGCACCGCCTTCAGGACACAATGTTTGAACCATTGGATGCACATGGTCTTACTGGTGCAATGTGCAGTTAATGAAGATTGGCCACCAGTCTGCTCCAATTTAGCCATGAAACCTCCCACACTACAATGACAGGTGTTTCAGTTTCATTGTCTAACCCCTGTGTATAGTGTTCTATACAAAACCAAGAAAATATAGTCCCATTCCATCAATCCAAAGAACATATTCACAATGCAAGGAATCATTGAAGCAAGGACATCATTCTATAAATGTTTGTGGTTTATATAGAATCCACTGTATTTACTGAAGGACCGTTGTTTTAAAAGTGTAATAATATAAATTCTACACCCAGTTTCTGCTTCACAGACTTAGATTTATCCAAGGAAGGACTTTCATAAATATTTATACTGGTGAACACAGTAATACTAATGCGCGATTCTGTTTATTAGCCTTAAGATGTGTGGCCATGCTGCCGTTAGGAGATGGTCGACACCACAGAGATCCCCTGTAGTGGTGGATACTGTAGAGCAATGCAAAATCAGGAGATAAGTCAGATCAAGGTGATTGAAGGCTGCTATCACAGTAACTATCACAGTAACACAACAGATGACACCTTAAACACTAGACTGAAGCTGGAATGCTCATCCGTTTGCCCAGAAATCATTAAAATTCCACTCTCTCCCAGTGTCATCAGCCTCAGTTTCTTTTATATTCAGCTGATTAGAATTCTGCTAAGTCTGATGTCATCGATGATTTAAACTGCCAAAGCAGGGTTTCCTCTTAAAGTGCCAAGCTCCATTCCACTCATTTCTCTGCTGCTGGCCTTTGTCCAGAAATGTACATCTTTTATGGCTCCTAAATGGATTTGCAAAACTTACTTTGAGCATCAATGTCACCTCGGTCTTTAATGATTTAGAGCTCTGCAGTGGGCGGATAGCGGTGTTATTAGTGGGTAATAGTGAAGCAGATTAACTGACCTTTCAAAAAGGTTGATTTCAAGGTTAAGGTGCTTGAATGGATCTGAAGACCCTCCTTGGAATGGGCTCTTACTTGAGGTGCTATACTTAAATGTAATTCATGGTCAATGCGCTGCTTTAAGGCGTCAGAGGAGCTGTGCTGGGGTCAGAGCTGGATGAAGGCACAACAAAGCGAACGGAAACCACTCTGTTCCCTAATGGTATTTTTTTTTACATGTGTCAGATGCTTTGCACATCTGACAGGCAGCAGGGATGCAGACTCCCACTGTGCAAAGAGGCTTTTTTAAAGAGGCCTGTGGTCGTGCTAACACTAAATAGCATTTGCTATAAGCACTAAGGCTTGATGGGGTACATTCATCCATCACTCTGTCTCATGGGAAAGTTACAGTAACTCTGAACGCAAGAGAACCCAAAAGCATTTATGGAGACAGGGCCTCTCAGTGCATTTAAAGGGAACTAAGGGTGGGCAGTAAGACCTGAATGCTCTGAACTGACCCTTCCAATACAGATACAAGAGCATTAGTGAGGTCATGTGCTGATGTGTGATGATTAGCTGTGGACCACAAATGCCACTCCAACTCAGACATAGCTCCATCACTCCAGAGAACACAGTTCCACTGCTCCACAACCTAGTGCTGGGAGCATGGTGACCTCAGAACCTCTTGTATGGCAAATATGGTTATTTTCATGGTGAAATTGTTCTTCAGATTGATGGAAGTGTTGTTGTAAATGGTTATGTACAGCACCAGAATGGGTTCTTGGTACTGTATAGAACGATTTTCAAAATGGCACTACTTCACCATCAATCTGAAGAATCACTTCAACCATGAATGAAGAATGGAGAAGAAAGTGACGTACGACTCCAGAAATGTGGATCCACTTGTAAAAGGAAGGGTACAATATGGCCCCTGTATCGTTAATGATAGAATATCCTGCTATACGTATAGTTTGGAAAAAGTCTGTACGCCAGTGCATTGCTGGTGGTGTACCTGGTGAACTGGCAGATGAATGAATAACAGTTTGTGAGGTAAATGCGAGTGATATTTTTTATAGCAGCTGGCACATTTTTATCCCTCTTTCCCTCATTATCTCCAGCAGCGGTGTTGCTGTGATGATGGTGGTGAATGAAAGGTGCAGCTCCCACCGCTCCCAATCCTGCCCTCGTCTTTAGTTGTAATCACATTGGGAAACAGCCGTTAAAGCAGGTGGGTCAAGACAAAGCACTTGGCCAGAGGGTGGGGGTCGGGGTCAGGGGTCTAATCACTCAATTGTACTATGCTATTTTCTAGGACGTTTGACAAATTCCACTGGAGATGTCCAATGAGAGTAGGAGGGTGGGTGATGCATGTGGAACAAAGAAACAGTTGCAAAGTGATGGTTCATGCTGTGCATTTTCTTAAACTGTGGAAAAAAACAATTGTGTCTTTTCTGTCCAATGGATATTACATTAATATCATAGTTATATAGCGAAGGGTATTTATATGAAATTTACATTCTATTTTGACAAGGATGAGAGTGCTTTTGAATGTCAACAAATGACAAAAACAAAGCTGACATCGTGTAATAGAGCTTTGTGTTCAGGAAGGAATGACTGTTCATTATATTTAGATCATAATCATCATCATAACGTATCTCTAGGCATATCTATTAAAAGTTGGTAGTGTGCAGTTTCCATTAGAACAACTTCTTTCTTTTGTTTCCATCAGAAGTGAAACAATAACACACTATATTCCTATAAACTTCTGAGTTTTTGTTATTGTTGAAAAGAACCGCAACGTCCAAGAGTTAAACGGCGGGAAGCAAAGATGTAAACAGATAAGAATTATTATGATAGCTCTTTGCATTTACGGCCTTTCATTTGTCATCATTTCTAAAACGTCCATTATGTTCTTTCCTTGTTCTAAATGAGACTGTGGGAAGATGCTATTACCTCAACACAAGCCAAATACCTTCCCTTCCCCTTAGGCAGAACCGGAGACTTTAGAGGAGTGTTTTTTTCTCCCCTCAGCTTCAGGATTTGGAAAGATATTTGTAGGTTATTTTGCAAGTTATTAAATGGATGAATGGTCTCATTTAAGTTACGCAAATGGACTGTACAGAGTCTATTCTCTTCAGAAATTAGTGAACTTTATGAGCGGGGTTTTAGCTCATTGTTTGGAAAGTTTTCTGCTGTTCCTTGTTTTCTGAGCAGGGTCACATTGTTGTGGGCCGCCTAAATCCACCTGTGCGCTCATGTAGAACTCGAGCCATACGACAGGAACACAGGGAATGAGAACAAGACCAAAAGCTTGGAGCCTTGCGCCTCTGCTTTCATTTCTGCAGTCGCTCAGCTAGAGTTTCATGGCTGCGTAAAAAGTTTCTTTTTTCTGGGGATTTGGTAGTCGAAATTCCAAGGTCAGGCTAATTGAAACCAGACCTGGGGAGCGACTCCTCTCTTCATAAATTATATTAACTTGACTCACCAAAAGAGGGTTTCACGACCATCTCGTTCTGTATTTAGCACCGTCTAATTAGGCCGGGATATTTCCATGCTGGTTGATTAAGTCGTTTTGAAGCAGAATGTACTGTAGTGGGGAGGAGGAGGGTGAGGGGAGGGTCAGTCCTCTGCCAACCTCGCCAGACTTAGCCTAGCATGCGAATATCAATCCATACAGCTTGTGAAAATTGGCAGCTTCCTTCTCTCTCAGGCATGTGGTCAGGGCCTATAAATGTTTAAGTGATTTTCCCGGGACGCTGCTGAGGATCCTGCGCAGGACTGATGCCTGTTTTACGCTTGTCCTCTCTGTGACATGCGAAAAAGCAGAGCTAATAAAAATTTGCATGGGGGGGGGTCACATTCCTATAGGGTCAGTATGGAGACGTGAGGCTTTGGCCGGCCATGCTGGAAAGGAAATTAGGAAGTGTGCAGAGGTGTCCTGGGGAGTTTTTCTTTTCTTTTTTTTTTCTGGATTATCCGGCAGACCTCGGATTCCTCACACCAGCCGGTGTGGGCAAGCTACTGGCCCGAGGTGTGGCCAGCTCTCTGTGGGAGTTAAATGCCTTCTTCAATCACCAGATGACTCACATTTTTCAACCCTGTGTTTTCCCCCCTCTGCTCTTATCAAAGGCAAAACACTGAGCTGATTGAGCTCTGAGAGCACATCAAAGCAGTTCTACACTTTTTACACTCCTCGCCAGCAGGGGGCAACGCCTAGGGTGTAACAGGCTCCCCCCTTCGACAAACCTCACTGTTCAAATAGGTGTCAGATTGGATAGCGGCGTCGCGGGAGATGAAACAGCTCATAGTGAAAGACGATATGTTGTGTGTGTGGAAGCAACTCTACAATAATTCCTTAACTTGGTGTAGGATAGAATCAGTGTCCCAGCATTTACAGACAATCCATCTGTTTAGTGACTTCAGCAATATTAAAGTACATGAAGCTTGTATAATGTCAGCTTTGACCGGACTTTCTACAATCAGTGCTTGTAGCTTAATGCATCCAAACAATGACCTAGGATCATCACACGTCTCCCATGTACTACTGCACACAAGAACTCGCTCCTGCTGTTGAAAGGTTTACTTGTTGAAAGGCTGTTTGACGCTGAAAGAAATTTTAAGCTGCTGATGAATAATTGTGAAAAATGTAGTTTACTCTGCTGAGCATGTGCTCAAAAAGTTGTGGGCTATCTGAATATGCATTTATAACTTGTTGGCGGCTACTTTGGTCGACGTCTGAGGTGAAAAATAAGAATGAATACATTGTTTGTTTATGGCAACTTTTGCATAATTATTAAAAATATCAATTGTTTTCATTCAACAAAAAATAACCTAAAAATGGTTTGAATTTTTGAGCAAGAACAACGTAATGATCACTGATTTTTTAAAATTAGTTACAACAGGAAAAGAACTGCAAAAGCAAGTGCATCAGTTTGTTCTGTTCTTGATGATAATTATGTATCCAAAGGTATGTGTGAGTTTTGGTTTCAACATTTTTAAATTGGTGATTTTGGTGTTAAAGACTGTAAACATCGCAAATGACAATTGCCGTTTTAATACCACACATTAATTACATTAAAATGACAAATGAGCTGAGAATGTTTGAATTCTGATTTACAATTATACAGTACACAATTAATGTATATACACACCTAATATTTTTGTATCAACTTTAAGCAGATGGATGTTCAATGTTGTTGACAATGACATTTTTACTCTGTAAAATGGAAATATGTGGCTTTAAATGTTTATTATAAGCTCTCTATATATACACAAATATATTTCCAATTGTACACAATATGCAGTACATAAAATGGACCTATCTATGATTTGTATTTGTGGTTGATGTATTCTGTGTACTAAATAAAGTTTAAATGAAGTAATAGAAAAGTTAAGTTACATTAAACTTTTACCTCCTTAAGCACTTTAGGATGTCCCGTCTTGACCAAAACAGAGGGATGTTCCAGAGCAGCTGCACATGAGCCTGACCAAGCCTATGTGGATGTGATGCTCTTCATTACTGGGATGTTGAGCAATGCAAATTTGTTCTCCGAAGTGGGGAATCAGATCTAGAACTAGTCCTCCAGCATCGGCACCTGAACTCACTAATGTTGATAGCTACCATAACATCACAGGAACGTCCCAAGATCAAACCTAATGTCTTTGTTGTGTTTATTTTTCTGTCTATAGAAGCGTTTTAAAATTGATTTCTTGGCCTCATCTTCTTCACAGAGGTCACCAATGGCTTTTTGAGTAAAACACTGCAGACGCTTGACTTGGCACATTCAGTGCAGTGGTATCTTGGTTGGAGAATGGTTCTCAGTGCATGGGAAGATATGATGGTGGCGTGAGTCTCTCTTGGCTGTAGATTAGACGTTAGAACCCTTTGTCTTTCCCCTCTTAAATCACCTGGACATGTTGCCTCTTGGCCGGTTAGACTTTGTAAATGTTGCACAACCAAATCTAAATATTGGTTCAATTAGGACGCCCAGGCCATGTGATGCTAAATCTGCGCGCTAGCAGGCCTGGCCCGCAAACAATCCCCCTGTAATAAAACAGTTGATCCGCAGTGCGATCATTGCCCAGAACGAGGCACTTACAGTAAGTAATCAGGAGTTAATGACCCATGCCCTCAAAGTTTTAGATTATCTTAGTTGTTCTCCCTTTGACCTCATAGATCTTCTGAAAGGTTCACCTACTCAGCCTTACACAATAACATCACCCGCATTCGATTTATTCCTTATTTGACCAGTTCTGTTCGCACTGTTCACAGATAAATTGCACTCAGCTGAAAACTCTAACATGAGTCTGTGCCTTGGCAAGATGCTCTCCGCTCTGATAATGGATTTCAGCTTTCCTTGAAGAAATTAGTCCAGGTTTATCTACACAGCGTGTGCTGGGACTCTCTATTCCCTTCTTTGATTCCTCAAGGAGAAGACTGGAGCTGAGTTTTAATCAGCCCTGAACCCGAATCCAGGCCAAACACGTTCTGTCCAAACGCAACCAGACCCGAACCACCTCATCAGCAAAGTTATGTGTGAAACTGACCAGCACATCATCAGCCAGAGTTCCAGACATATCCAATATTTCTATTAATAGTGGCAGTACAGCCCAGTGAAAACTATTTTTAAATGTTTACATGAAATATATGACCAAAGGTTTATGGACACACGCCCATACGGCAATTTTTTAAAACTCAAGCTCACCCTGGTTTCCTGTTTCTCCAGCGAATGTGGTTCTATTGCTCCATAACACAACTTTGTGAGGTATTATACCTCTCATGTCCACAGCTGGAATTGGGCATGATGACCTTAAACATGCACACTTTAATCACAGTCACACAGAACTGCAGTAAATCTGGTGAAAAATAACATTAGTTTGAATGTGTCGCTGGGAACCAGGCTGTATTTTACGCTGCTTGAGCAAATAAGCTCCACTCGTCATGTCCCTGTTTTTCCATGGAACCATTTAGAAGAAGAGGTCGTGCCCAGTTTTATAACTTTAAAGCCTTTTGTAAATAATGATGTTCATACATGTTTGACGGACAGGTAATGATAGTCCATGAAAAAGGAATTTCACAGATTTTTTTAAATATTTCTATAATTCTATTTGAGGGCGGCACGGTGGTGCAGCAGGTTAGTGTCGCAGTCACACAGCTCCAGGGACCTGGAGGTTGTGGGTTCGAGTCCCGCTCCAGGTGACTGTCTGTGAGGAGTTTGGTGTGTTTTCCATGTGTCTGCGTGGGTTTCCTCCAGTTGACAGTCTGTGAGGAGTGTGGTGTGTTCTCCCTGTGTCTGCGTGGGTTTCCTCCGCGTGACTGTCTGTGAGGAGTGTGGTGTGTTCTCCCTGTGTCCGCATGGGTTTCCTCCGGGTGACTGTCTGTGAGGAGTGTGGTGTGTTTTCCATGTGTCTGCGTGGGTTTCCTCCGGGTGACTGTCTGTGAGGAGTGTGGTGTGTTCTCCCTGTGTCCGCGTGGGTTTCCTCCGGGTGACTGTCTGTGAGGAGTGTGGTGTGTTTTCCATGTGTCTGCGTGGGTTTCCTCCGGGTGACTGTCTGTGAGGAGTGTAGTGTGTTCTCCCTGTGTCCGCGTGGGTTTCCTCCGGGTGACTGTCTGTGAGGAGTGTGGTGTGTTTTCCATGTGTCTGCGTGGGTTTCCTCCGGGTGACTGTCTGTGAGGAGTGTGGTGTGTTCTCCCTGTGTCCGCGTGGGTTTCCTCCGGGTGACTGTCTGTGAGGAGTGTGGTGTGTTCTTTCTGTGTCTGTGTGGGTTTCCTCCGGGTGACTGTCTGTGAGGAGTGTGGTGTGTTCTCCCTGTGTCTGCGTGGGTTTCCTCTGGGTGCTCCGGTTTCTTCACACAGTCCAAAAACACACTTTGGTAGGTGTATTGGCGACCGTAGTGTCCGTAGGTGTGAGTGTGTGTGGGAACGTGTGAGTGTGTGTGTGCTGCCCTGTAAAGGACTGGCGCCCCCTCCAGGGTGTATTCCCGCCTTGCGCCCAGTGATTCCAGGTAGGCTCTGGACCCACCGCGACCCTGAACTGGATAAGCGCTAACAGATAATGAATGAATAGTTCCATTTGAAAATTATTAAGATCAAAATCACTGAGAGTGTAACATGATACATTTTTGAGAATATAATGGAAATAGGAATTTTTAAATGTGTACATTGGGAGTGGCAGGTCCACTGCTGAGATATAACCATAATGTCTATGTCACTCAAGGTTTACAATGTAATGTTAATAATGTTACAAGGTACGACTGCTGTGTTTTACAGTGGATGCCATGTGCCTCTCCATCATGAATGGAGTTTAAAATGAATTTTATTAAATAAATGATTTATATTATTTAACATCTTTGTCATAGCCTGTAATGCAATTTTCATAATGTATCCAGTGTCTAGCCACTTATCGTTTCATGAAAAAAGTTCCCGGGATGGCTACGTAGCATTATATTATTCACATGTCCGGTTTCTTTCCCAAACACAGTGAACAATCCTAACAACCCTTGTTCCTCTAAAACTGAGATGTCCACACAGCAATGAATGACTTTACTTACATCTAATTGATTTAATTTCTCCAAAATGTCTACTTTAATGGCCATAACCTAGTTTTGAAATAACATTCAACTTGAGTCCACGGTTCTTCAGTCAGCTCTCTGTTGTCCTCCACAATCCAAAAACATGGAGATCAGGTGAACTAGCGACCCTAAAAACAGCCGTGTTGAGTGTGAATGAATATCTGCATGTGTGTATATGCCCAGATATGGGTGACCCACCTAGCGTTCGGCTGCCACATCTCTCCAGTGTGTGTGTGTTGAGTGGAATGGTGTTTTGTGGAGTGTTGATTGTAAAGTGTCTGTATATAAAACTTTAAATAAATACACAAAAGTGTAATAATTGGCAACCCAAGGAGCAAATGAGTGATGGAGAGTGCCGTGTAACACTGCAGTTTCAGAAACGCCTCAAACATGTCTTGTGACTCAAAAGCTGTGCAGCTGCTTCTCTGTGCTTTGCTTTTCCTTGGAGATTACATGCCGTATGCGCAGTTGAAAGTCATTGTCCACAGTGGAAGCACATTAAAGCGGTATCCACAACTGTTTTAAGGTACGGAAATCAGAGAGAGAGAGTACAATAGGCATTCGTTTAAAATCGGTTCATGTGTTAAGAGAAGGAGGACTGTGAGGAACTGAAACTGACCTCAACCAAAGAAATTGGGAATTGACGTCCAAACCAGAGCAACCTCGACAGGAGCGATATCCAGTCCTCAGAGAGAAAGGTTTTGTTGGGCCCTGTGTCAGAGTAATCACACCCGGAGGAGGACGTAGCCCCAGAGTAACTGACCACGTTGCTTAAAGCCATGATTTCTTTCCCTCCTGTTGACTTTGACAAGATGTTTCCCCGTAAATAATGGCTCCAATTTGACCTCATAGGTAGGCCACATTAATCAAGGCAAACTGCTGGACAAGCAATATACTACAGCTCTTGTTTTGTCCCAGAGAGTACCACCGAGGGCCACTGCCAGAGAATGGAGATTTATTGGACTTCATATCGTCAGCTTTATAAAAAGAACTGATTGGATAAGCAATAGGGAATGCCACTTGTGTCTCTGACGCTATGGTATATCACCTGAGCTTTTGCTGCTGTTGAGGAAATGGCTGATGGCCTACACAAAGAAACGTTTCTTCATTTGTTTTTTGGAATAATTGGCGTTCCACAGCTTGCTCGTCTCAGGCCGTGCGGCGAATGCGAATCAGACGGCTTGAATGAAACCCTGAGCAAAATGAAAATGCATAAGTCATGTTCTGTCAGATGTTCCGAGAAAACAATCACATCCAGTCAGCTTAGCCCTTTAAATCTTTCAACAAGTGTCTTGCACTGTATTGGATTTCCTTCGGCAGTTTATTGCTTCATCATGCATGCTGTGTTTCAAAGGAACGAAAGCATGGACTCGGTGGAAGAGCCTCCCGCTTTTCTTTTTTTTTCCCCTTTGAGCCTCATGGACGAACAGGTACTGCTATTATTCCACGTTCTTTCTGACGGACCCTCGCTCACCTCTTCTGCTGCTGATCAGCAAAGTGCGCCTTGTGCTACAGATGTGTGTATACATGAAAGAACTGCAGATGTACTGTCCTTATATCTTTTCAGAATGGAGCGCTTTAACCTTAAATGGGAAACATTTTGAAAAGATGATTAAGTCGGAGGAATCTCAGTTATGTGTCGTAGGCTGTGGAGCTGACCCCTCAGAGGCCTTTCCTGCACTCGGCCCCTTTTACCGTCGTACCATCAGCGAACCTTCCTGCAGAGGATTCACACTTTACTCCCCTTTTTCTCCACCTTCCATTCTGTAATGGATGTTTTCAGAAGGAAGAGTGATGGTCAGTAGATTACGAGCCGGTCACCCCTCCTTGTGTTTAACTGCGTGGCCGTAACACCCTCGCGCGGCCTGTCACACTTCTGTTTACATCTGATCTGATCTCAGCCTCTCGAGCTCATAACCTAGAATTAGCTCCAGACAATTAAGCTTTAGCGTGCAATTCCCGCTCCGCCGGCCATAAAAGGACGAAGGCGCTCGGGGGGGACGCAGTGCGTGAGTGGCCAAGACACAACAAAACCCACGGTGCCCTTCACTGCTTCATAAAACATCGCTATCAAAGTGTTTGGGGACCATTTGCACAAAAATAACAATTTCATGTGGAGAGAGAGAGAGAGAGAGAGAGAGAGAGAGAGGGAGAGAGAGAGGGAGGGGGCTGAAAGGGCTGGGGGGCTCTGCGGAGGGAGAGGGAGAAAATCAACATTGAGAAAATTACTGTCAGGCCGTGTATCAAAAGAGAACAGTTCTTGTTTCATGTGAGGCGTGAAACATCAGCTTTCCATTGGCTTGGAGAACGTGCCTTGCCCTCCGCTCTTGTGGTGCCTCAGTGAGGACCAGCCAGAGAGAATGATGTCAGTGGCTATTGTTATGTTCAGGGCAGTGCTGCTGGGGATGGTTGATTTTGGCCGAGAAAGTAGCTTCTGGACTGTATTTTACAACTCTGTTAAAATGTGAGAGACACTGTGTAGTGGTTGTTTTTTTTTTTTTTTTTTTCACTTGAAGGCAAAAAAAATATTCTCGCCATGAAGACTTCATCACCCATGCAGAGCGTGATCCTCACAGTAGCACACACTAGAGTCTTAAATATAAAGCTGCTGAAAAGAACTTTTGGAACAATTACTGGTTGGTTTAGCACCTTTATTTTAACTGGAAGTTTCCTTGAGGAACACACACACGGGTGAAGAACCTCCACATGATGTAACAGTACCATTTTAAACAGCAATGTGGAATATACCGTGTTTCCCCGATAGTAAGACACCCCCGATAGTAAGACGCAGTGTGGGTTTTAGGGGGGTCGGCTAATGTAAGACGTACCCCGAAAGTAAGACATAGTAAACTGTACGTTGGAAAAATATAAGCCATAGTACCGGTACCTTTTGCTGCATTAACTGCGGGATGCGGACGGATCTGGAGCGGAATGAGCGGAGGGATGTGGAGGCCGGGGGAGCAGCAGTAATGTTGTCCGTGGTCCAACACGCAGCCTCAGTGCCCTCATGTGCAGCCGCTGGTGGCCGCTCTGATTGGCATGGCCATGGTTGTCATGGAATAAATCTGTTTTATCTTCCAGTATAACATATTTAAACTGTTTTACATGTTATACATGGAAATACCGTCATGATACGGTTGTAACAAGACATTCTTGGCACTTGCTTTTATAAAACTGTTTTATGGTGAATACCATACTGTTCAGGTTGTTAATAAATGTTAATTTTATGGTTAAAACAAAAATCGACATTTTTTACCAATATAAGACATACCCTGAAAGTAAGACATAGTGGGACTTTCGGGGGTAAAAAGAATGTAAGACACTGTCTTACTTTCGGGGAAACACGGTATTTACAGTAGTAAACCTTAAAATGACCAGGGACTGTCATCAGAGATTATGGAATGCATGAACTTAGCATCTGTGGGCAACCCTAGCCACGGTGCCTGTGGAGCAGTTGGGGGTTAACGCAGAGGAATTTGTTGTCTGCATTTACCCCAATCCGTGCAGTGAAACACACATTTACAAACACACTAGTGAACACTAGGGGGCAGTGAGCACACATGCCCGGAACGGTGGGCAGCCCTAGCCACAGTGCCTGTGGAGCAGTTGGGGGCTAAGTGCCTTGCTCAAGGGCGCTTCAGTCATGGCTCTGGGATCATAACATTCCGGTTCCACAATATATCACTATTTTCAGTACATTTACTTATCATTGTTTGATGGTAGGGCGGCACGGTGGCGCAGCAGGAGTGTCTCAGTCACACAGCTCCAGGGACCTGGAGGTTCTGGGTTTCATTCCTGCTCCGGGTGACTGTCTGTGAGGAGTGTGGTGTGTTCTCCCTGTGTCTGCGTGTTTTTCTTCCGGGTGGCTGTCTGTGAGGAGTGTGGTGTGTTCTCCCTGTGTCTGTGTGGGTTTCCTCCGGGTGACTGTCTGTGAGGAGTGTGGTGTGTTCTCCCTGTGTCTGTGTGGGTTTCCTCCGGGTGACTGTCTGTGAGGAGTGTGGTGTGTTCTCCCTGTGTCTGCGTGTGTTTCTTCCGGGTGACTGTCTGTGAGGAGTGTGGTGTGTTCTCCCTGTGTCTGTGTGGGTTTCCTCCGGGTGTCTGTCTGTGAGGAGTGTGGTGTGTTCTCTCTGTGTCTGCGTGGGTTTCCTCCGGGTGACTGTCTGTGAGGAGTGTGGTGTGTTCTCCCTGTGTCTGTGTGGGTTTCCTCCGGGTGTCTGTCTGTGAGGAGTGTGGTGTGTTCTCTCTGTGTCTGCGTGGGTTTCCTCTGGGTGACTGTCTGTGAGGAGTGTGGTGTGTTCTCCCTGTGTCTGCGTGGGTTTCCTCCGGGTGACTGTCTGTGAGGAGTGTGGTGTGTTCTCCCTGTGTTCGCATGGGTTTTCTTCCGGGTGCTCCGGTTTCCTCCTACAGTCCAAAAACACACATTGGTAGGTTGATTGGTGACTCCTAAAAAAGTGTCCGTAGGTGTGACTGTGGGACTCTGGGTGCCCCCTCCAGGGTGTATTCCCCCCTTGCGCCCAATGATTCCAGGTAGGCTCTGGACCCACCGCAACCCTGAACTGGATAAGGGTTACAGATAATGAATGAATGAATGAATGTTTGTTGGTAAGAAGAGCCATAAACATCTGAATTTGTTTACCATTCCGTTGGATTGGATTTCCACATCTAGTTGATTTCGCTACGGAAAAACTGCCTGGCATTTCGACGTCCCAGACCCGGTACTTTGTTGTTCTATGCACAGTGAGGATTTGTAAGACACGTCTTGGTTTTGTCTAGGTGTAACAGGCATGAAGTCTTCTCCTCTTAGCTATGACCAACTTGGCAGTTAAGACTTGTTGGCAGAGTGGCAACAGATGGTTATATTTACAGACTAGAATGGAAAGCAAGTCTTCTCTGTTCTTCCACAGACTCAGTGTCATTATTGTAACACAAAGCCTAGAGATTCAGAGCTCGACAAACTCAACAATTGATTCCACATTCACTCCAGTAATGGAAACAAGGCAGAACGAGAGCAGCCGCGGCTATTCGACAAAGAGTCTCTCTGAGCAACACTGACAGCCTGGTATAATGTGGAAATAAATGAGGATTGGATGCGCGCAACATGTTTTTTGTTGCATTTTAAAAAAAGAGCTTCACATCTACGGCGAATTGCTTCACACTGAGAAGCGTTGTCTAAGATCCTGCTGCAGATACAATGGGAGGATTTCTTTAGTGTGGTTTATTAAGACTGTAATACGGGGCTGTTATGACCTGGTTACGAGGATGTAATTTAAGGCGGCGTAATGAAGAAGCGAGTCATATTCCTCTCTTGGGTGGCTCAGTCTCTCCTCATTTGCTTTGGGAGTCACAAAGCAGGTCCGATGCTAATATTTGCTAATGAGCAACCTTGGGAGCCAGGCTTTGTGCATGAGGCTGCGGAGTCTGGGCCCTGCCTCAGTGTTTGAGTTGTGGATAATGTACCATTTGCTTTTCTTTCAGCCTTAGTGCAAACTCCGGAGAATTGGGGTACGGAAAATATTGCTCCCAGTGTAGAACGCTGACATACTGTTCATCATTCTTACTGATCAGCCCTAATGAAGCACAGCTAAATCAAAGCCTGGGAACAGTACGCTACTGGAGAGGTTGCCAGATATCGACTATTTTTGGGCAAAAAATGAGAAGTGGCTCTCAGAGTGAGAGCACAGCTCAGATCGGGGTGGCTCATTAGCATATCACTGCACTAGCCTTTCCTTGGCCTTTTGTAGACAAAGCAGAGTATTGCTATTTCAGCTAAAACCAGCTCTAGCTGCAGCTTTGGCTCCAGCTTTGACCTGTGCAGTGTGTATCCATATTGATATTTCTGTCTCCACTCTGTTGAACAGGCTTGTCTTCTAGGCTGTGGTTTTGTGGAAAGCTGTCGTTATAGAAGCTGCGTATCTGTCAGACCTCATACTGCCTCGGAACAAAACCCTGAAACGT